>NW_028225356.1:0-5000 GCF_052327205.1 Somniosus microcephalus
TTAATGAGTTGCCTCCTTGGTTAATCATTTGTCGCTCTGGCTTTTGGTTAACCAGTTGTCGATGTTCAAAATTTCAGTTAATGAGCTGCTCTTATGTTCTATGATTTCCTACCTTGACAACTCATTAACCAGTGTTTCAAACAATGCACCAGGCCATTTGACGACCCCAACTCGGTTCCACAAGCGGGAAAGCAGCACCCCAAGGCCCGGTAAGGGGGCCGAATACATTCCCATCGTGAATTCCGTCCCAAATGTGAATGACAAGTTTTCAGTTAATCAGTTGCCTGCTTGGTTACTCATTTGTCGCTCTGACATTTGGTTAACCAGTTGTCGATGTTCAAATTTCAGTTAATGAGTAGCCTCTTTGAAATTTCAGTTAATGAGTTGGCCCTTTGGTTACTCATTTGTCCCTGTGTCTTTTGGTTTACCAGTTGTCGATGTTCGAAATTCAGTTAATGAGTTGCCTCCTTGGTTAATCATTTGTCGCTCTGGCTTTTGGTTAACCAGTTGTCGATGTTCAAAATTTCAGTTAATGAGTTGCCTCTTTGAAATTTCAGTTAATGAGTTGGCCCTTTGGTTACTCATTTGTCCCTGTGTCTTTTGGTTAACCAGTTGTCGATGTTCGAAATTCAGTTAATGAGTTGCCTCCTTGGTTAATCATTTGTCGCTCTGACATTTGGTTAACCAGTTGTCGATGTTCGAAATTCAGTTAATGAGTTGCCTCCTTGGTTAATCATTTGTCGCTCTGGCTTTTGGTTAACCAGTTGTCGATGTTCAAAATTTCAGTTAATGAGTTGCCTCTTTGAAATTTCAGTTAATGAGTTGGCCCTTTGGTTACTCATTTGTCCCTGTGTCTTTTGGTTAACCAGTTGTCGATGTTCGAAATTCAGTTACTGAGTTGCCTCCTTGGTTAATCATTTGTCGCTCTGGCTTTTGGTTAACCAGTTGTCGATGTTCAAAATTTCAGTTAATGAGCTGCTCTTATGTTCTATGATTTCCGACCTTGACAACTCATTAACCAGTGTTTCAAACAATGCACCAGGCCATTTGACGACCCCAACTCGGTTCCACAAGCGGGAAAGCAGCACCCCAAGGCCCGGTAAGGGGGCCGAATACATTCCCATCGTGAATTCCGTCCCAAATGTGAATGACAAGTTTTCAGTTAATCAGTTGCCTGCTTGGTTACTCATTTGTCGCTCTGACATTTGGTTATCCAGTTGTCGATGTTCAAAATTTCAGTTAATGAGTTGCCTCTTTGAAATTTCAGTTAATGAGTTGGCCCTTTGGTTACTCATTTGTCCCTGTGTCTTTTGGTTACCCAGTTGTCGATGTTCGAAATTCAGTTAATGAGTTGCCTCCTTGGTTAATCATTTGTCGCCCTGACTCTTGGTTAACCAGTTGTCGATGTTCGAAATTCAGTTATTGAGTTGCCTCCTTGGTTACTCATTTGTCGCTCTGACATTTGGTTAACCAGTTGTCGATGTTCGAAATTCAGTTAATGAGTTGCCTCCTTGGTTAATCATTTGTCGCTCTGACATTTGGTTAACCAGTTGTCGATGTTCGAAATTCAGTTAATGAGTTGCCTCCTTGGTTAATCATTTGTCGCTCTGGCTTTTGGTTAACCAGTTGTCGATGTTCAAAATTTCAGTTAATGAGTTGCCTCTTTGAAATTTCAGTTAATGAGTTGGCCCTTTGGTTACTCATTTGTCCCTGTGTCTTTTGGTTAACCAGTTGTCGATGTTCGAAATTCAGTTAATGAGTTGCCTCCTTGGTTAATCATTTGTCGCTCTGACTCTTGGTTAACCAGTTGTCGATGTTCGAAATTCAGTTAATGAGTTGCCTCCTTGGTTAATCATTTGTCGCTCTGGCTTTTGGTTAACCAGTTGTCGATGTTCAAAATTTCAGTTAATGAGCTGCTCTTATGTTCTATGATTTCCGACCTTGACAACTCATTAACCAGTGTTTCAAACAATGCACCAGGCCATTTGACGACCCCAACTCGGTTCCACAAGCGGGAAAGCAGCACCCCCAAGCCCCGGTAAGGCGGCCGAATGCACTCCCATCCGGAATTCCGTCCCAAATGTGAATGACAAGTTTTCAGTTAATCATTTGCCACCTTGGTTCATCATTTGCCACTCTGACTTTTGGTTTCCCAGTTGTCAGTTTTCACATTTCAGTTACTGAGTTGACTTTGTCTTTCTCACTCTGTGTATCTCTATCTTCTCTCTGTCTCTCTCAGTGTATGCGAGTGTCTGTGTGTGTTCCACTGCCGCCCGGCCAACCGGGTCCAAAGGCCCGCCACGTTACACACGAAAAACCCCGGTCTCGCTTCGGAGCGACGGGCACCCGGCTTCTCGGTGTCGGACCGACTCCGTTCAGATACCGCTGGATGCCCCTTGCCCCTGGCTTGCTCTGGCAGCCGGCGCGTGCAGGCCGCCCCCTGCCCCGCCGTCTCAGTGGTCGGAAAGCGGTCTCCAGCCAACGGCTGTACCTCGGCCGCGGAAAGAGGCAGCTACACAAGCGAGGCACTGCTCTGTGCGGCCCCGCCACCCCGTTCAGCTGCCGTTGTCCCCGACCGGATCGGACTTTCCTTCCCGAAGTTATCCCCGATAAGCTGCCGCTGACCGACGGCCCGTCAGCCGCTGCGGGACGGCGACACTTTCCCGAACTCGCCCGGGGCCACTTCGGCAATATAGTGTGCGCCGGAGCCGGGGCTTTCCAACGAGCCATCCCCGAACGAAATCGGACACGGGAGTCGGGAGCGACAGGCGTTCGACTGGTGCCGGGCAACCGGGTCCAAACGCCCGCCTTGTTAAACACACGTACACCCCAGGCTCGATTCGGAGCGACGGGCACCCGGCTTCCCGGTGTCGGACCGACTCCGTTCAGATACCGTTGGATGCCCCTTGCCCCTGGCTTGCTCTGGCAGCCGGCGCGTGCAGGCCGCCCCCCGCCCCGCCGTCTCAGTGGTCGGAAAGTGGTCTCCAGCCAACGGCTGTACCTCGGCCGGGGAAAGGGGCAGCTACACAAGCCAGGCACTGGTCTGTGCGGGCCCGCCACCCCGTTCGGCTGCCGTTGATCCGGACCGGATCGGACTTTCCCTCCCGAAGTTATGCCCGATAAGCTGCCGCTCACCGGCGGCCCGTCAGCCGCTGCGGGATGGCGACACTTTGCCGAACTTGCCGGGGTCCAGGCCGATAATATAGTGTGCGCCAGCGCCGGGGCTTTCCAACGAGCCCTCCCTGACCGAAATCGGACACGGGAGTCCAGAGCGATAGGCGTTCGACTGCCGGCCGGCCAAACACAGGCAATCCCCCGCCGTTGCGGACCCGCTCCAGGACAACCGGGTCCAAACGCCCGCCTCGTTACACGCACGAAAACACCGGGCTCGATTCGGAGCGACGGGCACCCGGCTTCCCGGTGTCGGACCGACTCCGTTCCGGTACCCTTGGATGCCCCTTGCCCCTGGCTTGCTAGGACAGCCGGCGCGTCAAGGTGGGCCCCCGCGGCTCCGGCTCAGCAGTCGGAAAGCGGTCTCCAGCCAACGGCTGTACCTCGGCCGGGGAAAGGGGCAGCTACACAAGCCCGCTACTGGTCTGTGCGGCCCCGCCACCCCGTTCAGTGGCAGTTGACCCCGACCGGATCGGACTTTCCTTCCCGAAGTTATCCCCGATAAGCTGCCGCTGACCGACGGGGCGGCAGCCGGTACGGGTCGCCGACACTTTCCCGAACTTGCCGGGATCCAGTCCGATAATATAGTGTGCGCCAGCGCCGGGGCTTTCCAATGAGCCCTCCCTGACCGAAATCGGACACGGGAGTCCGGAGCCAAAGGCGTTCGACTGCCGGCCGGCCAAACTCAGGCAACCTCCCGCCGTTGCGGACCCGCTCCCGGACAACCGGGTCCAAACGCCCGCCCTGTTACACGCACGAAAACACCGGGCTCGATTCGGAGCGACGGGCACCCGGCTTCCCGGTGTCGGACCGACTCCGTTCCGGTACCACTGGATGCCCCTTGCCCCTGGCTTGCTAGGACAGCCGGCGCGTCAAGGTGGGCCCCCGCGGCTCCGGCTCAGCAGTCGGAAAGCGGTCTCCAGCCAACGGCTGTACCTCGGCCGGGCCAAGCGGCAGCTGCACAAGCCCGCTACTGGTCTGTGCGGCCCCCCCACCCCGTTCAGTAGCAGTTCACCCCAACCGGATCGGACTTTCCGTCCCGAAGTTATCCCCGATAAGCTGCCGCTGACCGACGGGGCGGCAGCCGCTACGGGACTGCGACACTTTCCCGAACTTGCCGGGGTCCAGGCCGATAATATAGTGTGCGCCAGCGCCGGGGCTTTCCAACGAGCCCTCCCTGACCGAAATCGGACACGGGAGTCCGGAGCCAAAGGCGTTCGACTGCCGGCCGGCCAAACACAGGCAACCTCCCGCCGTTGCGGACCCGCTCCCGGACAACCGGGTCCAAACGCCCGCCCTGTTACACGCACGAAAACACCGGGCTCGATTCGGAGCGACGGGCACCCGGCTTCCCGGTGTCGGACCGACTCCGTTCCGGTACCACTGGATGCCCCTTGCCCCTGGCTTGCTAGGACAGCCGGCGCGTCAAGGTGGGCCCCCGCGGCTCCGGCTCAGCAGTCGGAAAGCGGTCTCCAGCCAACGGCTGTACCTCGGCCGGGCCAAGCGGCAGCTGCACAAGCCCGCTACTGGTCTGTGCGGCCCCCCCACCCCGTTCAGTCGCAGTTCACCCCAACCGGATCGGACTTTCCGTCCCGAAGTTATCCCCGATAAGCTGCCGCTGACCGACGGGGCGGCAGCCGCTACGGGACTGCGACACTTTCCCGAACTTGCCGGGGTCCAGGCCGATAATATAGTGTGCGCCAGCGCCGGGGCTTTCCAACGAGCCCTCCCTGACCGAAATCGGACACGGGAGTCCGGAGCGAAAGGCGTTCGACTGCCGGCCGGCCAAACCCAGGCAATCTCCCGCCGTTGCGGACCCGCTCCCGGAC
>NW_028225356.1:17500-75000 GCF_052327205.1 Somniosus microcephalus
AAAGCCACAAAACCACTTTAATATGACTTTCCAATACTCTTTGAAAGGTCTCTATATTGATAAAATGAGCCTTTTAGCAAAGTAACACTTTTCGGGCATTTTCAAAGTGCTCCCGCTGAGTGAATTTTGTTCTGAAAATCGTGTTCCCGAAAATCTCCGGGCACCCCGCCAACCCCCCCTGCCAGAAATGACAAGTGTCAAATCAGCGGGTCAAACGGCCACCTCTATCCGACCAGGAGCACCCAAATCCCCGCAAATGGCACTTTTTTTTTTCTTCATCGGGACTTCCGACGAGGTTAATGATTTCCCAAACTGCAACTCATTAACTATGTCCTGAGACACTTGCCAGAAATGACACATGTCAATTTGGCGGTAGCAAATCACTTTCCCAGGCCGGGAAGCAACACCCGAGGCCCGCAAAAGGCGGCCGAATATTTTCTCATCGGACTTCCGCGTTTTGGTTAATCATGTCTCGAAATCGTTAAATGCACATGTCAATTCGGCGGGAGCAATTCACTTTCCCAAGCCGGAAAGCATCACCGGAGGCCCGCTTGAAGGGCCCTAATATTTTCTCATCGGACTTCCGCGTTTTGGTTAATCATGTCTCGAAATCGTTAAATGCACATGTCAATTTGGCGGGAGCAACTCACTTTCCCAGGCCGGGAAGCAACACCCGAGGCCCGCAAAAGGCGGCCGAATATTTTCTCATCGGACTTCCATATTTTGGGGGTTGGATTCTCTCCCGCATTCCAGCCCCCTGGCCACGGGTCGCTCATTCACTTTCAGCCCGGGCCTTGCCAATTTGGTTAATCAGTTAGCCATGCACCAGACTCGGCCTCGCCTTTTTCATTTATGGTTAATGATGTGCCCAGGCTGGGACTTAGTCTCTCCAGCAGCCAAAACTTTTCACTGGTTAATGAGGTGCCCAGCCCGGCACTTAGTCTCTCTCCCCAGCAAGCTTACTTGGTCGGCCGACATTTGGATCCATTTTCGGGGCTTAATCGGGTCGAATACGGTCCCTTACGCAAGGGGAGCCGAAGCCCCGGCCTCTGCCAGGCGTCAGGCTGCCGTTTTTTAAGCCCGACCAAAAACCCGAAAATTGGTTAAAAATGGAAATAAATTTCCACCCAAAAAGGGTTAAAAGTCGGTTGGACGGCAGCCCTGGTCGGTCTCTGCAGACCTGGAGGCCCTAGACAGTAATCTGGAAAACAGACAAAGTCTCGAGAAACCACCTCCTACCATTCTCCAGGTACCCCGCCAATCCCCCCTGCCAGAAATGACAAGTGTCAAATCAGCGGGACGGATTTGACTTTTGTGACCGACCGCTGGAACTTTTTTCGGCTACAGGCAGTCAAATTTTTCTCCTTCCGGACTTCCAGTACAACTTTGAACGGCCATATCTCCGCACTCCCGCGTCGGAGCCAAGCCGTTTTTACACCGTTAGACGCGGCTTCCCGTGCCCGTTCGAATGCCGCCCTGCTCGGCGGAAAAGGAGAATTTTTTTATTTTTCGGCCGATTTCGGGAAAAAAAATTCCCGCTCTGAACTCGGATTTTTCGGCTTTAATCGTTTCGTATACGGTCCCTTACGCAAGGGAGCCGAAGCCCCGGCCTCTGCCGGGCGTCAGGCTGCCGTTTTTAAGCCCGACCAAAAACCCGAAAATTGGTTAAAAATGGAAATAAATTTCCACCCAAAAAGGGTTAAAAGTCGGTTGGACGGCAGCCCGGGTCGGTCTCTGCAGACCTGGAGGCCCTAGACAGTAATCTGGAAAACAGATAAAGTCTCGAAAAACCACCTCCTACCATTCTCCAGGTACCCCGCCAATCCCCCCTGCCAGAAATGACAAGTGTCAAATCAGCGGGACGGATTTGACTTTTGTGACCGACCGCTGGAACTTTTTTCGGCTACAGGCAGTCAAATTTTTCTCCTTCCGGACTTCCAGTACAACTTTGAACGGCCATATCTCCGCACTCCCGCGTCGGAGCCAAGCCGTTTTTACACCGTTAGACGCGGCTTCCCGTGCCCGTTCGAATGCCACCCTGCTCGGCGGAAAAGGAGACATTTTTTTTTTTCCGGCCGTTTTCGGGAAAAAATTTTCCCGCTCTGAACTCCGATTTTACGCCTTTAATCGATTCGGAGACGGTCGCTTACGCAAGGGAGGCGAAGCCCGGGCCTCTGCCGGGCGTCAGCCTGCCGTATGTAAGCCCGTCCGAAGCATGAGTTCCCACTTTTGGTTATCCAGTTGTCAATTTTAAAATTTCAGTTAATCAGTTGCCTGCTTGGTTAATCATTTGTCGCTCTGACATTTGGTTAACCAGTTGTCGATGTTCGAAATTCAGTTAATGAGTTGCCTCTTTGAAATTTCAGTTAATGAGTTGGCCCTTTGGTTACTCATTTGTCCCTGTGTCTTTTGGTTAACCAGTTGTCGATGTTCGAAATTCAGTTAATGAGTTGCCTCCTTGGTTACTCATTTGTCGCTCTGGCTTTTGGTTAACCAGTTGTCGATGTTCAAAATTACAGTTAATGAGTTGCCTCTTTGAAATTTCAGTTAATGAGTTGGCCCTTTGGTTACTCATTTGTCCCTGTGTCTTTTGGTTTACCAGTTGTCGATGTTCGAAATTCAGTTAATGAGTTGCCTCCTTGGTTAATCATTTGTCGCTCTGGCTTTTGGTTAACCAGTTGTCGATGTTCAAAATTTCAGTTAATGAGTTGCCTCTTTGAAATTTCAGTTAATGAGTTGGCCCTTTGGTTACTCATTTGTCCCTGTGTCTTTTGGTTAACCAGTTGTCGATGTTCGAAATTCAGTTAATGAGTTGCCTCCTTGGTTAATCATTTGTCGCTCTGACATTTGGTTAACCAGTTGTCGATGTTCGAAATTCAGTTAATGAGTTGCCTCCTTGGTTAATCATTTGTCGCTCTGGCTTTTGGTTAACCAGTTGTCGATGTTCAAAATTTCAGTTAATGAGCTGCTCTTATGTTCTCTGATTTCCGACCTTGACAACTCATTAACCAGTGTTTCAAACAATGCACCAGGCCATTTGACGACCCCAACTCGGTTCCACAAGCGGGAAAGCAGCACCCCAAGGCCCGGTAAGGGGGCCGAATACATTCCCATCGTGAATTCCGTCCCAAATGTGAATGACAAGTTTTCAGTTAATCAGTTGCCTGCTTGGTTACTCATTTGTCGCTCTGACATTTGGTTAACCAGTTGTCGATGTTCAAATTTCAGTTAATGAGTAGCCTCTTTGAAATTTCAGTTAATGAGTTGGCCCTTTGGTTACTCATTTGTCCCTGTGTCTTTTGGTTACCCAGTTGTCGATGTTCGAAATTCAGTTAATGAGTTGCCTCCTTGGTTAATCATTTGTCGCCCTGACTCTTGGTTAACCAGTTGTCGATGTTCGAAATTCAGTTACTGAGTTGCCTCCTTGGTTAATCATTTGTCGCTCTGACATTTGGTTATCCAGTTGTCGATGTTCGAAATTCAGTTAATGAGTTGCCTCCTTGGTTAATCATTTGTCGCTCTGGCTTTTGGTTAACCAGTTGTCGATGTTCAAAATTACAGTTAATGAGTTGCCTCTTTGAAATTTCAGTTAATGAGTTGGCCCTTTGGTTACTCATTTGTCCCTGTGTCTTTTGGTTAACCAGTTGTCGATGTTCGAAATTCAGTTAATGAGTTGCCTCCTTGGTTAATCATTTGTCGCTCTGGCTTTTGGTTAACCAGTTGTCGATGTTCAAAATTTCAGTTAATGAGCTGCTCTTATGTTCTATGATTTCCGACCTTGACAACTCATTAACCAGTGTTTCAAACAATGCACCAGGCCATTTGACGACCCCAACTCGGTTCCACAAGCGGGAAAGCAGCACCCCAAGGCCCGGTAAGGGGGCCGAATACATTCCCATCGTGAATTCCGTCCCAAATGTGAATGACAAGTTTTCAGTTAATCAGTTGCCTGCTTGGTTACTCATTTGTCGCTCTGACATTTGGTTAACCAGTTGTCGCTGTTCAAAATTTCAGTTAATGAGTTGCCTCTTTGAAATTTCAGTTAATGAGTTGGCCCTTTGGTTACTCATTTGTCCCTGTGTCTTTTGGTTACCCAGTTGTCGATGTTCGAAATTCAGTTAATGAGTTGCCTCCTTGGTTAATCATTTGTCGCCCTGACTCTTGGTTAACCAGTTGTCGATGTTCGAAATTCAGTTAATGAGTTGCCTCCTTGGTTAATCATTTGTCGCTCTGACATTTGGTTAACCAGTTGTCGATGTTCGAAATTCAGTTAATGAGTTGCCTCCTTGGTTAATCATTTGTCGCTCTGGCTTTTGGTTAACCAGTTGTCGATGTTCAAAATTTCAGTTAATGAGTTGCCTCTTTGAAATTTCAGTTAATGAGTTGGCCCTTTGGTGACTCATTTGTCCCTGTGTCTTTTGGTTAACCAGTTGTCGATGTTCGAAATTCAGTTAATGAGTTGCCTCCTTGGTTAATCATTTGTCGCTCTGGCTTTTGGTTAACCAGTTGTCGATGTTCAAAATTTCAGTTAATGAGCTGCTCTTATGTTCTATGATTTCCCACCTTGACAACTCATTAACCAGTGTTTCAAACAATGCACCAGGCCATTTGACGACCCCAACTCGGTTCCACAAGCGGGAAAGCAGCACCCCAAGGCCCGGTAAGGGGGCCGAATACATTCCCATCGTGAATTCCGTCCCAAATGTGAAAGACAAGTTTTCAGTTAATCAGTTGCCTGCTTGGTTACTCATTTGTCGCTCTGACATTTGGTTAACCAGTTGTCGATGTTCAAATTTCAGTTAATGAGTAGCCTCTTTGAAATTTCAGTTAATGAGTTGGCCCTTTGGTTACTCATTTGTCCCTGTGTCTTTTGGTTACCCAGTTGTCGATGTTCGAAATTCAGTTAATGAGTTGCCTCCTTGGTTAATCATTTGTCGCTCTGGCTTTTGGTTAACCAGTTGTCGATGTTCAAAATTTCAGTTAATGAGTTGCCTCTTTGAAATTTCAGTTAATGAGTTGGCCCTTTGGTTACTCATTTGTCCCTGTGTCTTTTGGTTTACCAGTTGTCGATGTTCGAAATTCAGTTAATGAGTTGCCTCCTTGGTTAATCATTTGTCGCTCTGGCTTTTGGTTAACCAGTTGTCGATGTTCAAAATTTCAGTTAATGAGCTGCTCTTATGTTCTATGATTTCCTACCTTGACAACTCATTAACCAGTGTTTCAAACAATGCACCAGGCCATTTGACGACCCCAACTCGGTTCCACAAGCGGGAAAGCAGCACCCCAAGGCCCGGTAAGGGGGCCGAATACATTCCCATCGTGAATTCCGTCCCAAATGTGAATGACAAGTTTTCAGTTAATCAGTTGCCTGCTTGGTTACTCATTTGTCGCTCTGACATTTGGTTAACCAGTTGTCGATGTTCAAATTTCAGTTAATGAGTAGCCTCTTTGAAATTTCAGTTAATGAGTTGGCCCTTTGGTTACTCATTTGTCCCTGTGTCTTTTGGTTTACCAGTTGTCGATGTTCGAAATTCAGTTAATGAGTTGCCTCCTTGGTTAATCATTTGTCGCTCTGGCTTTTGGTTAACCAGTTGTCGATGTTCAAAATTTCAGTTAATGAGTTGCCTCTTTGAAATTTCAGTTAATGAGTTGGCCCTTTGGTTACTCATTTGTCCCTGTGTCTTTTGGTTAACCAGTTGTCGATGTTCGAAATTCAGTTAATGAGTTGCCTCCTTGGTTAATCATTTGTCGCTCTGACATTTGGTTAACCAGTTGTCGATGTTCGAAATTCAGTTAATGAGTTGCCTCCTTGGTTAATCATTTGTCGCTCTGGCTTTTGGTTAACCAGTTGTCGATGTTCAAAATTTCAGTTAATGAGTTGCCTCTTTGAAATTTCAGTTAATGAGTTGGCCCTTTGGTTACTCATTTGTCCCTGTGTCTTTTGGTTAACCAGTTGTCGATGTTCGAAATTCAGTTACTGAGTTGCCTCCTTGGTTAATCATTTGTCGCTCTGGCTTTTGGTTAACCAGTTGTCGATGTTCAAAATTTCAGTTAATGAGCTGCTCTTATGTTCTATGATTTCCGACCTTGACAACTCATTAACCAGTGTTTCAAACAATGCACCAGGCCATTTGACGACCCCAACTCGGTTCCACAAGCGGGAAAGCAGCACCCCAAGGCCCGGTAAGGGGGCCGAATACATTCCCATCGTGAATTCCGTCCCAAATGTGAATGACAAGTTTTCAGTTAATCAGTTGCCTGCTTGGTTACTCATTTGTCGCTCTGACATTTGGTTATCCAGTTGTCGATGTTCAAAATTTCAGTTAATGAGTTGCCTCTTTGAAATTTCAGTTAATGAGTTGGCCCTTTGGTTACTCATTTGTCCCTGTGTCTTTTGGTTACCCAGTTGTCGATGTTCGAAATTCAGTTAATGAGTTGCCTCCTTGGTTAATCATTTGTCGCCCTGACTCTTGGTTAACCAGTTGTCGATGTTCGAAATTCAGTTATTGAGTTGCCTCCTTGGTTACTCATTTGTCGCTCTGACATTTGGTTAACCAGTTGTCGATGTTCGAAATTCAGTTAATGAGTTGCCTCCTTGGTTAATCATTTGTCGCTCTGACATTTGGTTAACCAGTTGTCGATGTTCGAAATTCAGTTAATGAGTTGCCTCCTTGGTTAATCATTTGTCGCTCTGGCTTTTGGTTAACCAGTTGTCGATGTTCAAAATTTCAGTTAATGAGCTGCTCTTATGTTCTCTGATTTCCGACCTTGACAACTCATTAACCAGTGTTTCAAACAATGCACCAGGCCATTTGACGACCCCAACTCGGTTCCACAAGCGGGAAAGCAGCACCCCAAGGCCCGGTAAGGGGGCCGAATACATTCCCATCGTGAATTCCGTCCCAAATGTGAATGACAAGTTTTCAGTTAATCAGTTGCCTGCTTGGTTACTCATTTGTCGCTCTGACATTTGGTTAACCAGTTGTCGATGTTCAAATTTCAGTTAATGAGTAGCCTCTTTGAAATTTCCGTTAATGAGTTGGCCCTTTGGTTACTCATTTGTCCCTGTGTCTTTTGGTTACCCAGTTGTCGATGTTCGAAATTCAGTTAATGAGTTGCCTCCTTGGTTAATCATTTGTCGCCCTGACTCTTGGTTAACCAGTTGTCGATGTTCGAAATTCAGTTACTGAGTTGCCTCCTTGGTTAATCATTTGTCGCTCTGACATTTGGTTATCCAGTTGTCGATGTTCGAAATTCAGTTAATGAGTTGCCTCCTTGGTTAATCATTTGTCGCTCTGGCTTTTGGTTAACCAGTTGTCGATGTTCAAAATTACAGTTAATGAGTTGCCTCTTTGAAATTTCAGTTAATGAGTTGGCCCTTTGGTTACTCATTTGTCCCTGTGTCTTTTGGTTAACCAGTTGTCGATGTTCGAAATTCAGTTAATGAGTTGCCTCCTTGGTTAATCATTTGTCGCTCTGGCTTTTGGTTAACCAGTTGTCGATGTTCAAAATTTCAGTTAATGAGCTGCTCTTATGTTCTATGATTTCCGACCTTGACAACTCATTAACCAGTGTTTCAAACAATGCACCAGGCCATTTGACGACCCCAACTCGGTTCCACAAGCGGGAAAGCAGCACCCCAAGGCCCGGTAAGGGGGCCGAATACATTCCCATCGTGAATTCCGTCCCAAATGTGAATGACAAGTTTTCAGTTAATCAGTTGCCTGCTTGGTTACTCATTTGTCGCTCTGACATTTGGTTAACCAGTTGTCGCTGTTCAAAATTTCAGTTAATGAGTTGCCTCTTTGAAATTTCAGTTAATGAGTTGGCCCTTTGGTTACTCATTTGTCCCTGTGTCTTTTGGTTACCCAGTTGTCGATGTTCGAAATTCAGTTAATGAGTTGCCTCCTTGGTTAATCATTTGTCGCCCTGACTCTTGGTTAACCAGTTGTCGATGTTCGAAATTCAGTTAATGAGTTGCCTCCTTGGTTAATCATTTGTCGCTCTGACATTTGGTTAACCAGTTGTCGATGTTCGAAATTCAGTTAATGAGTTGCCTCCTTGGTTAATCATTTGTCGCTCTGGCTTTTGGTTAACCAGTTGTCGATGTTCAAAATTTCAGTTAATGAGTTGCCTCTTTGAAATTTCAGTTAATGAGTTGGCCCTTTGGTGACTCATTTGTCCCTGTGTCTTTTGGTTAACCAGTTGTCGATGTTCGAAATTCAGTTAATGAGTTGCCTCCTTGGTTAATCATTTGTCGCTCTGGCTTTTGGTTAACCAGTTGTCGATGTTCAAAATTTCAGTTAATGAGCTGCTCTTATGTTCTATGATTTCCCACCTTGACAACTCATTAACCAGTGTTTCAAACAATGCACCAGGCCATTTGACGACCCCAACTCGGTTCCACAAGCGGGAAAGCAGCACCCCAAGGCCCGGTAAGGGGGCCGAATACATTCCCATCGTGAATTCCGTCCCAAATGTGAAAGACAAGTTTTCAGTTAATCAGTTGCCTGCTTGGTTACTCATTTGTCGCTCTGACATTTGGTTAACCAGTTGTCGATGTTCAAATTTCAGTTAATGAGTAGCCTCTTTGAAATTTCAGTTAATGAGTTGGCCCTTTGGTTACTCATTTGTCCCTGTGTCTTTTGGTTTACCAGTTGTCGATGTTCGAAATTCAGTTAATGAGTTGCCTCCTTGGTTAATCATTTGTCGCTCTGGCTTTTGGTTAACCAGTTGTCGATGTTCAAAATTTCAGTTAATGAGTTGCCTCTTTGAAATTTCAGTTAATGAGTTGGCCCTTTGGTTACTCATTTGTCCCTGTGTCTTTTGGTTAACCAGTTGTCGATGTTCGAAATTCAGTTAATGAGTTGCCTCCTTGGTTAATCATTTGTCGCTCTGACATTTGGTTAACCAGTTGTCGATGTTCGAAATTCAGTTAATGAGTTGCCTCCTTGGTTAATCATTTGTCGCTCTGGCTTTTGGTTAACCAGTTGTCGATGTTCAAAATTTCAGTTAATGAGTTGCCTCTTTGAAATTTCAGTTAATGAGTTGGCCCTTTGGTTACTCATTTGTCCCTGTGTCTTTTGGTTAACCAGTTGTCGATGTTCGAAATTCAGTTACTGAGTTGCCTCCTTGGTTAATCATTTGTCGCTCTGGCTTTTGGTTAACCAGTTGTCGATGTTCAAAATTTCAGTTAATGAGCTGCTCTTATGTTCTATGATTTCCGACCTTGACAACTCATTAACCAGTGTTTCAAACAATGCACCAGGCCATTTGACGACCCCAACTCGGTTCCACAAGCGGGAAAGCAGCACCCCAAGGCCCGGTAAGGGGGCCGAATACATTCCCATCGTGAATTCCGTCCCAAATGTGAATGACAAGTTTTCAGTTAATCAGTTGCCTGCTTGGTTACTCATTTGTCGCTCTGACATTTGGTTATCCAGTTGTCGATGTTCAAAATTTCAGTTAATGAGTTGCCTCTTTGAAATTTCAGTTAATGAGTTGGCCCTTTGGTTACTCATTTGTCCCTGTGTCTTTTGGTTACCCAGTTGTCGATGTTCGAAATTCAGTTAATGAGTTGCCTCCTTGGTTAATCATTTGTCGCCCTGACTCTTGGTTAACCAGTTGTCGATGTTCGAAATTCAGTTATTGAGTTGCCTCCTTGGTTACTCATTTGTCGCTCTGACATTTGGTTAACCAGTTGTCGATGTTCGAAATTCAGTTAATGAGTTGCCTCCTTGGTTAATCATTTGTCGCTCTGACATTTGGTTAACCAGTTGTCGATGTTCGAAATTCAGTTAATGAGTTGCCTCCTTGGTTAATCATTTGTCGCTCTGGCTTTTGGTTAACCAGTTGTCGATGTTCAAAATTTCAGTTAATGAGCTGCTCTTATGTTCTCTGATTTCCGACCTTGACAACTCATTAACCAGTGTTTCAAACAATGCACCAGGCCATTTGACGACCCCAACTCGGTTCCACAAGCGGGAAAGCAGCACCCCAAGGCCCGGTAAGGGGGCCGAATACATTCCCATCGTGAATTCCGTCCCAAATGTGAATGACAAGTTTTCAGTTAATCAGTTGCCTGCTTGGTTACTCATTTGTCGCTCTGACATTTGGTTAACCAGTTGTCGATGTTCAAATTTCAGTTAATGAGTAGCCTCTTTGAAATTTCAGTTAATGAGTTGGCCCTTTGGTTACTCATTTGTCCCTGTGTCTTTTGGTTACCCAGTTGTCGATGTTCGAAATTCAGTTAATGAGTTGCCTCCTTGGTTAATCATTTGTCGCCCTGACTCTTGGTTAACCAGTTGTCGATGTTCGAAATTCAGTTACTGAGTTGCCTCCTTGGTTAATCATTTGTCGCTCTGACATTTGGTTATCCAGTTGTCGATGTTCGAAATTCAGTTAATGAGTTGCCTCCTTGGTTAATCATTTGTCGCTCTGGCTTTTGGTTAACCAGTTGTCGATGTTCAAAATTACAGTTAATGAGTTGCCTCTTTGAAATTTCAGTTAATGAGTTGGCCCTTTGGTTACTCATTTGTCCCTGTGTCTTTTGGTTAACCAGTTGTCGATGTTCGAAATTCAGTTAATGAGTTGCCTCCTTGGTTAATCATTTGTCGCTCTGGCTTTTGGTTAACCAGTTGTCGATGTTCAAAATTTCAGTTAATGAGCTGCTCTTATGTTCTATGATTTCCGACCTTGACAACTCATTAACCAGTGTTTCAAACAATGCACCAGGCCATTTGACGACCCCAACTCGGTTCCACAAGCGGGAAAGCAGCACCCCAAGGCCCGGTAAGGGGGCCGAATACATTCCCATCGTGAATTCCGTCCCAAATGTGAATGACAAGTTTTCAGTTAATCAGTTGCCTGCTTGGTTACTCATTTGTCGCTCTGACATTTGGTTAACCAGTTGTCGCTGTTCAAAATTTCAGTTAATGAGTTGCCTCTTTGAAATTTCAGTTAATGAGTTGGCCCTTTGGTTACTCATTTGTCCCTGTGTCTTTTGGTTACCCAGTTGTCGATGTTCGAAATTCAGTTAATGAGTTGCCTCCTTGGTTAATCATTTGTCGCCCTGACTCTTGGTTAACCAGTTGTCGATGTTCGAAATTCAGTTAATGAGTTGCCTCCTTGGTTAATCATTTGTCGCTCTGACATTTGGTTAACCAGTTGTCGATGTTCGAAATTCAGTTAATGAGTTGCCTCCTTGGTTAATCATTTGTCGCTCTGGCTTTTGGTTAACCAGTTGTCGATGTTCAAAATTTCAGTTAATGAGTTGCCTCTTTGAAATTTCAGTTAATGAGTTGGCCCTTTGGTGACTCATTTGTCCCTGTGTCTTTTGGTTAACCAGTTGTCGATGTTCGAAATTCAGTTAATGAGTTGCCTCCTTGGTTAATCATTTGTCGCTCTGGCTTTTGGTTAACCAGTTGTCGATGTTCAAAATTTCAGTTAATGAGCTGCTCTTATGTTCTATGATTTCCCACCTTGACAACTCATTAACCAGTGTTTCAAACAATGCACCAGGCCATTTGACGACCCCAACTCGGTTCCACAAGCGGGAAAGCAGCACCCCAAGGCCCGGTAAGGGGGCCGAATACATTCCCATCGTGAATTCCGTCCCAAATGTGAAAGACAAGTTTTCAGTTAATCAGTTGCCTGCTTGGTTACTCATTTGTCGCTCTGACATTTGGTTAACCAGTTGTCGATGTTCAAATTTCAGTTAATGAGTAGCCTCTTTGAAATTTCAGTTAATGAGTTGGCCCTTTGGTTACTCATTTGTCCCTGTGTCTTTTGGTTTACCAGTTGTCGATGTTCGAAATTCAGTTAATGAGTTGCCTCCTTGGTTAATCATTTGTCGCTCTGGCTTTTGGTTAACCAGTTGTCGATGTTCAAAATTTCAGTTAATGAGTTGCCTCTTTGAAATTTCAGTTAATGAGTTGGCCCTTTGGTTACTCATTTGTCCCTGTGTCTTTTGGTTAACCAGTTGTCGATGTTCGAAATTCAGTTAATGAGTTGCCTCCTTGGTTAATCATTTGTCGCTCTGACATTTGGTTAACCAGTTGTCGATGTTCGAAATTCAGTTAATGAGTTGCCTCCTTGGTTAATCATTTGTCGCTCTGGCTTTTGGTTAACCAGTTGTCGATGTTCAAAATTTCAGTTAATGAGTTGCCTCTTTGAAATTTCAGTTAATGAGTTGGCCCTTTGGTTACTCATTTGTCCCTGTGTCTTTTGGTTAACCAGTTGTCGATGTTCGAAATTCAGTTACTGAGTTGCCTCCTTGGTTAATCATTTGTCGCTCTGGCTTTTGGTTAACCAGTTGTCGATGTTCAAAATTTCAGTTAATGAGCTGCTCTTATGTTCTATGATTTCCGACCTTGACAACTCATTAACCAGTGTTTCAAACAATGCACCAGGCCATTTGACGACCCCAACTCGGTTCCACAAGCGGGAAAGCAGCACCCCAAGGCCCGGTAAGGGGGCCGAATACATTCCCATCGTGAATTCCGTCCCAAATGTGAATGACAAGTTTTCAGTTAATCAGTTGCCTGCTTGGTTACTCATTTGTCGCTCTGACATTTGGTTATCCAGTTGTCGATGTTCAAAATTTCAGTTAATGAGTTGCCTCTTTGAAATTTCAGTTAATGAGTTGGCCCTTTGGTTACTCATTTGTCCCTGTGTCTTTTGGTTACCCAGTTGTCGATGTTCGAAATTCAGTTAATGAGTTGCCTCCTTGGTTAATCATTTGTCGCCCTGACTCTTGGTTAACCAGTTGTCGATGTTCGAAATTCAGTTATTGAGTTGCCTCCTTGGTTACTCATTTGTCGCTCTGACATTTGGTTAACCAGTTGTCGATGTTCGAAATTCAGTTAATGAGTTGCCTCCTTGGTTAATCATTTGTCGCTCTGACATTTGGTTAACCAGTTGTCGATGTTCGAAATTCAGTTAATGAGTTGCCTCCTTGGTTAATCATTTGTCGCTCTGGCTTTTGGTTAACCAGTTGTCGATGTTCAAAATTTCAGTTAATGAGCTGCTCTTATGTTCTCTGATTTCCGACCTTGACAACTCATTAACCAGTGTTTCAAACAATGCACCAGGCCATTTGACGACCCCAACTCGGTTCCACAAGCGGGAAAGCAGCACCCCAAGGCCCGGTAAGGGGGCCGAATACATTCCCATCGTGAATTCCGTCCCAAATGTGAATGACAAGTTTTCAGTTAATCAGTTGCCTGCTTGGTTACTCATTTGTCGCTCTGACATTTGGTTAACCAGTTGTCGATGTTCAAATTTCAGTTAATGAGTAGCCTCTTTGAAATTTCAGTTAATGAGTTGGCCCTTTGGTTACTCATTTGTCCCTGTGTCTTTTGGTTACCCAGTTGTCGATGTTCGAAATTCAGTTAATGAGTTGCCTCCTTGGTTAATCATTTGTCGCCCTGACTCTTGGTTAACCAGTTGTCGATGTTCGAAATTCAGTTACTGAGTTGCCTCCTTGGTTAATCATTTGTCGCTCTGACATTTGGTTATCCAGTTGTCGATGTTCGAAATTCAGTTAATGAGTTGCCTCCTTGGTTAATCATTTGTCGCTCTGGCTTTTGGTTAACCAGTTGTCGATGTTCAAAATTACAGTTAATGAGTTGCCTCTTTGAAATTTCAGTTAATGAGTTGGCCCTTTGGTTACTCATTTGTCCCTGTGTCTTTTGGTTAACCAGTTGTCGATGTTCGAAATTCAGTTAATGAGTTGCCTCCTTGGTTAATCATTTGTCGCTCTGGCTTTTGGTTAACCAGTTGTCGATGTTCAAAATTTCAGTTAATGAGCTGCTCTTATGTTCTATGATTTCCGACCTTGACAACTCATTAACCAGTGTTTCAAACAATGCACCAGGCCATTTGACGACCCCAACTCGGTTCCACAAGCGGGAAAGCAGCACCCCAAGGCCCGGTAAGGGGGCCGAATACATTCCCATCGTGAATTCCGTCCCAAATGTGAATGACAAGTTTTCAGTTAATCAGTTGCCTGCTTGGTTACTCATTTGTCGCTCTGACATTTGGTTAAACAGTTGTCGCTGTTCAAAATTTCAGTTAATGAGTTGCCTCTTTGAAATTTCAGTTAATGAGTTGGCCCTTTGGTTACTCATTTGTCCCTGTGTCTTTTGGTTACCCAGTTGTCGATGTTCGAAATTCAGTTAATGAGTTGCCTCCTTGGTTAATCATTTGTCGCCCTGACTCTTGGTTAACCAGTTGTCGATGTTCGAAATTCAGTTAATGAGTTGCCTCCTTGGTTAATCATTTGTCGCTCTGACATTTGGTTAACCAGTTGTCGATGTTCGAAATTCAGTTAATGAGTTGCCTCCTTGGTTAATCATTTGTCGCTCTGGCTTTTGGTTAACCAGTTGTCGATGTTCAAAATTTCAGTTAATGAGTTGCCTCTTTGAAATTTCAGTTAATGAGTTGGCCCTTTGGTGACTCATTTGTCCCTGTGTCTTTTGGTTAACCAGTTGTCGATGTTCGAAATTCAGTTAATGAGTTGCCTCCTTGGTTAATCATTTGTCGCTCTGGCTTTTGGTTAACCAGTTGTCGATGTTCAAAATTTCAGTTAATGAGCTGCTCTTATGTTCTATGATTTCCCACCTTGACAACTCATTAACCAGTGTTTCAAACAATGCACCAGGCCATTTGACGACCCCAACTCGGTTCCACAAGCGGGAAAGCAGCACCCCAAGGCCCGGTAAGGGGGCCGAATACATTCCCATCGTGAATTCCGTCCCAAATGTGAAAGACAAGTTTTCAGTTAATCAGTTGCCTGCTTGGTTACTCATTTGTCGCTCTGACATTTGGTTAACCAGTTGTCGATGTTCAAATTTCAGTTAATGAGTAGCCTCTTTGAAATTTCAGTTAATGAGTTGGCCCTTTGGTTACTCATTTGTCCCTGTGTCTTTTGGTTACCCAGTTGTCGATGTTCGAAATTCAGTTAATGAGTTGCCTCCTTGGTTAATCATTTGTCGCTCTGGCTTTTGGTTAACCAGTTGTCGATGTTCAAAATTTCAGTTAATGAGTTGCCTCTTTGAAATTTCAGTTAATGAGTTGGCCCTTTGGTTACTCATTTGTCCCTGTGTCTTTTGGTTTACCAGTTGTCGATGTTCGAAATTCAGTTAATGAGTTGCCTCCTTGGTTAATCATTTGTCGCTCTGGCTTTTGGTTAACCAGTTGTCGATGTTCAAAATTTCAGTTAATGAGCTGCTCTTATGTTCTATGATTTCCTACCTTGACAACTCATTAACCAGTGTTTCAAACAATGCACCAGGCCATTTGACGACCCCAACTCGGTTCCACAAGCGGGAAAGCAGCACCCCAAGGCCCGGTAAGGGGGCCGAATACATTCCCATCGTGAATTCCGTCCCAAATGTGAATGACAAGTTTTCAGTTAATCAGTTGCCTGCTTGGTTACTCATTTGTCGCTCTGACATTTGGTTAACCAGTTGTCGATGTTCAAATTTCAGTTAATGAGTAGCCTCTTTGAAATTTCAGTTAATGAGTTGGCCCTTTGGTTACTCATTTGTCCCTGTGTCTTTTGGTTTACCAGTTGTCGATGTTCGAAATTCAGTTAATGAGTTGCCTCCTTGGTTAATCATTTGTCGCTCTGGCTTTTGGTTAACCAGTTGTCGATGTTCAAAATTTCAGTTAATGAGTTGCCTCTTTGAAATTTCAGTTAATGAGTTGGCCCTTTGGTTACTCATTTGTCCCTGTGTCTTTTGGTTAACCAGTTGTCGATGTTCGAAATTCAGTTAATGAGTTGCCTCCTTGGTTAATCATTTGTCGCTCTGACATTTGGTTAACCAGTTGTCGATGTTCGAAATTCAGTTAATGAGTTGCCTCCTTGGTTAATCATTTGTCGCTCTGGCTTTTGGTTAACCAGTTGTCGATGTTCAAAATTTCAGTTAATGAGTTGCCTCTTTGAAATTTCAGTTAATGAGTTGGCCCTTTGGTTACTCATTTGTCCCTGTGTCTTTTGGTTAACCAGTTGTCGATGTTCGAAATTCAGTTACTGAGTTGCCTCCTTGGTTAATCATTTGTCGCTCTGGCTTTTGGTTAACCAGTTGTCGATGTTCAAAATTTCAGTTAATGAGCTGCTCTTATGTTCTATGATTTCCGACCTTGACAACTCATTAACCAGTGTTTCAAACAATGCACCAGGCCATTTGACGACCCCAACTCGGTTCCACAAGCGGGAAAGCAGCACCCCAAGGCCCGGTAAGGGGGCCGAATACATTCCCATCGTGAATTCCGTCCCAAATGTGAATGACAAGTTTTCAGTTAATCAGTTGCCTGCTTGGTTACTCATTTGTCGCTCTGACATTTGGTTATCCAGTTGTCGATGTTCAAAATTTCAGTTAATGAGTTGCCTCTTTGAAATTTCAGTTAATGAGTTGGCCCTTTGGTTACTCATTTGTCCCTGTGTCTTTTGGTTACCCAGTTGTCGATGTTCGAAATTCAGTTAATGAGTTGCCTCCTTGGTTAATCATTTGTCGCCCTGACTCTTGGTTAACCAGTTGTCGATGTTCGAAATTCAGTTATTGAGTTGCCTCCTTGGTTACTCATTTGTCGCTCTGACATTTGGTTAACCAGTTGTCGATGTTCGAAATTCAGTTAATGAGTTGCCTCCTTGGTTAATCATTTGTCGCTCTGACATTTGGTTAACCAGTTGTCGATGTTCGAAATTCAGTTAATGAGTTGCCTCCTTGGTTAATCATTTGTCGCTCTGGCTTTTGGTTAACCAGTTGTCGATGTTCAAAATTTCAGTTAATGAGTTGCCTCTTTGAAATTTCAGTTAATGAGTTGGCCCTTTGGTTACTCATTTGTCCCTGTGTCTTTTGGTTAACCAGTTGTCGATGTTCGAAATTCAGTTAATGAGTTGCCTCCTTGGTTAATCATTTGTCGCTCTGACATTTGGTTAACCAGTTGTCGATGTTCGAAATTCAGTTAATGAGTTGCCTCCTTGGTTAATCATTTGTCGCTCTGGCTTTTGGTTAACCAGTTGTCGATGTTCAAAATTTCAGTTAATGAGCTGCTCTTATGTTCTCTGATTTCCGACCTTGACAACTCATTAACCAGTGTTTCAAACAATGCACCAGGCCATTTGACGACCCCAACTCGGTTCCACAAGCGGGAAAGCAGCACCCCAAGGCCCGGTAAGGGGGCCGAATACATTCCCATCGTGAATTCCGTCCCAAATGTGAATGACAAGTTTTCAGTTAATCAGTTGCCTGCTTGGTTACTCATTTGTCGCTCTGACATTTGGTTAACCAGTTGTCGATGTTCAAATTTCAGTTAATGAGTAGCCTCTTTGAAATTTCAGTTAATGAGTTGGCCCTTTGGTTACTCATTTGTCCCTGTGTCTTTTGGTTACCCAGTTGTCGATGTTCGAAATTCAGTTAATGAGTTGCCTCCTTGGTTAATCATTTGTCGCCCTGACTCTTGGTTAACCAGTTGTCGATGTTCGAAATTCAGTTACTGAGTTGCCTCCTTGGTTAATCATTTGTCGCTCTGACATTTGGTTATCCAGTTGTCGATGTTCGAAATTCAGTTAATGAGTTGCCTCCTTGGTTAATCATTTGTCGCTCTGGCTTTTGGTTAACCAGTTGTCGATGTTCAAAATTACAGTTAATGAGTTGCCTCTTTGAAATTTCAGTTAATGAGTTGGCCCTTTGGTTACTCATTTGTCCCTGTGTCTTTTGGTTAACCAGTTGTCGATGTTCGAAATTCAGTTAATGAGTTGCCTCCTTGGTTAATCATTTGTCGCTCTGGCTTTTGGTTAACCAGTTGTCGATGTTCAAAATTTCAGTTAATGAGCTGCTCTTATGTTCTATGATTTCCCACCTTGACAACTCATTAACCAGTGTTTCAAACAATGCACCAGGCCATTTGACGACCCCAACTCGGTTCCACAAGCGGGAAAGCAGCACCCCAAGGCCCGGTAAGGGGGCCGAATACATTCCCATCGTGAATTCCGTCCCAAATGTGAAAGACAAGTTTTCAGTTAATCAGTTGCCTGCTTGGTTACTCATTTGTCGCTCTGACATTTGGTTAACCAGTTGTCGATGTTCAAATTTCAGTTAATGAGTAGCCTCTTTGAAATTTCAGTTAATGAGTTGGCCCTTTGGTTACTCATTTGTCCCTGTGTCTTTTGGTTACCCAGTTGTCGATGTTCGAAATTCAGTTAATGAGTTGCCTCCTTGGTTAATCATTTGTCGCTCTGGCTTTTGGTTAACCAGTTGTCGATGTTCAAAATTTCAGTTAATGAGTTGCCTCTTTGAAATTTCAGTTAATGAGTTGGCCCTTTGGTTACTCATTTGTCCCTGTGTCTTTTGGTTTACCAGTTGTCGATGTTCGAAATTCAGTTAATGAGTTGCCTCCTTGGTTAATCATTTGTCGCTCTGGCTTTTGGTTAACCAGTTGTCGATGTTCAAAATTTCAGTTAATGAGCTGCTCTTATGTTCTATGATTTCCTACCTTGACAACTCATTAACCAGTGTTTCAAACAATGCACCAGGCCATTTGACGACCCCAACTCGGTTCCACAAGCGGGAAAGCAGCACCCCAAGGCCCGGTAAGGGGGCCGAATACATTCCCATCGTGAATTCCGTCCCAAATGTGAATGACAAGTTTTCAGTTAATCAGTTGCCTGCTTGGTTACTCATTTGTCGCTCTGACATTTGGTTAACCAGTTGTCGATGTTCAAATTTCAGTTAATGAGTAGCCTCTTTGAAATTTCAGTTAATGAGTTGGCCCTTTGGTTACTCATTTGTCCCTGTGTCTTTTGGTTTACCAGTTGTCGATGTTCGAAATTCAGTTAATGAGTTGCCTCCTTGGTTAATCATTTGTCGCTCTGGCTTTTGGTTAACCAGTTGTCGATGTTCAAAATTTCAGTTAATGAGTTGCCTCTTTGAAATTTCAGTTAATGAGTTGGCCCTTTGGTTACTCATTTGTCCCTGTGTCTTTTGGTTAACCAGTTGTCGATGTTCGAAATTCAGTTAATGAGTTGCCTCCTTGGTTAATCATTTGTCGCTCTGACATTTGGTTAACCAGTTGTCGATGTTCGAAATTCAGTTAATGAGTTGCCTCCTTGGTTAATCATTTGTCGCTCTGGCTTTTGGTTAACCAGTTGTCGATGTTCAAAATTTCAGTTAATGAGTTGCCTCTTTGAAATTTCAGTTAATGAGTTGGCCCTTTGGTTACTCATTTGTCCCTGTGTCTTTTGGTTAACCAGTTGTCGATGTTCGAAATTCAGTTACTGAGTTGCCTCCTTGGTTAATCATTTGTCGCTCTGGCTTTTGGTTAACCAGTTGTCGATGTTCAAAATTTCAGTTAATGAGCTGCTCTTATGTTCTATGATTTCCGACCTTGACAACTCATTAACCAGTGTTTCAAACAATGCACCAGGCCATTTGACGACCCCAACTCGGTTCCACAAGCGGGAAAGCAGCACCCCAAGGCCCGGTAAGGGGGCCGAATACATTCCCATCGTGAATTCCGTCCCAAATGTGAATGACAAGTTTTCAGTTAATCAGTTGCCTGCTTGGTTACTCATTTGTCGCTCTGACATTTGGTTATCCAGTTGTCGATGTTCAAAATTTCAGTTAATGAGTTGCCTCTTTGAAATTTCAGTTAATGAGTTGGCCCTTTGGTTACTCATTTGTCCCTGTGTCTTTTGGTTACCCAGTTGTCGATGTTCGAAATTCAGTTAATGAGTTGCCTCCTTGGTTAATCATTTGTCGCCCTGACTCTTGGTTAACCAGTTGTCGATGTTCGAAATTCAGTTATTGAGTTGCCTCCTTGGTTACTCATTTGTCGCTCTGACATTTGGTTAACCAGTTGTCGATGTTCGAAATTCAGTTAATGAGTTGCCTCCTTGGTTAATCATTTGTCGCTCTGACATTTGGTTAACCAGTTGTCGATGTTCGAAATTCAGTTAATGAGTTGCCTCCTTGGTTAATCATTTGTCGCTCTGGCTTTTGGTTAACCAGTTGTCGATGTTCAAAATTTCAGTTAATGAGTTGCCTCTTTGAAATTTCAGTTAATGAGTTGGCCCTTTGGTTACTCATTTGTCCCTGTGTCTTTTGGTTAACCAGTTGTCGATGTTCGAAATTCAGTTAATGAGTTGCCTCCTTGGTTACTCATTTGTCGCTCTGGCTTTTGGTTAACCAGTTGTCGATGTTCAAAATTACAGTTAATGAGTTGCCTCTTTGAAATTTCAGTTAATGAGTTGGCCCTTTGGTTACTCATTTGTCCCTGTGTCTTTTGGTTTACCAGTTGTCGATGTTCGAAATTCAGTTAATGAGTTGCCTCCTTGGTTAATCATTTGTCGCTCTGGCTTTTGGTTAACCAGTTGTCGATGTTCAAAATTTCAGTTAATGAGTTGCCTCTTTGAAATTTCAGTTAATGAGTTGGCCCTTTGGTTACTCATTTGTCCCTGTGTCTTTTGGTTAACCAGTTGTCGATGTTCGAAATTCAGTTAATGAGTTGCCTCCTTGGTTAATCATTTGTCGCTCTGACATTTGGTTAACCAGTTGTCGATGTTCGAAATTCAGTTAATGAGTTGCCTCCTTGGTTAATCATTTGTCGCTCTGGCTTTTGGTTAACCAGTTGTCGATGTTCAAAATTTCAGTTAATGAGCTGCTCTTATGTTCTCTGATTTCCGACCTTGACAACTCATTAACCAGTGTTTCAAACAATGCACCAGGCCATTTGACGACCCCAACTCGGTTCCACAAGCGGGAAAGCAGCACCCCAAGGCCCGGTAAGGGGGCCGAATACATTCCCATCGTGAATTCCGTCCCAAATGTGAATGACAAGTTTTCAGTTAATCAGTTGCCTGCTTGGTTACTCATTTGTCGCTCTGACATTTGGTTAACCAGTTGTCGATGTTCAAATTTCAGTTAATGAGTAGCCTCTTTGAAATTTCAGTTAATGAGTTGGCCCTTTGGTTACTCATTTGTCCCTGTGTCTTTTGGTTACCCAGTTGTCGATGTTCGAAATTCAGTTAATGAGTTGCCTCCTTGGTTAATCATTTGTCGCCCTGACTCTTGGTTAACCAGTTGTCGATGTTCGAAATTCAGTTACTGAGTTGCCTCCTTGGTTAATCATTTGTCGCTCTGACATTTGGTTATCCAGTTGTCGATGTTCGAAATTCAGTTAATGAGTTGCCTCCTTGGTTAATCATTTGTCGCTCTGGCTTTTGGTTAACCAGTTGTCGATGTTCAAAATTACAGTTAATGAGTTGCCTCTTTGAAATTTCAGTTAATGAGTTGGCCCTTTGGTTACTCATTTGTCCCTGTGTCTTTTGGTTAACCAGTTGTCGATGTTCGAAATTCAGTTAATGAGTTGCCTCCTTGGTTAATCATTTGTCGCTCTGGCTTTTGGTTAACCAGTTGTCGATGTTCAAAATTTCAGTTAATGAGCTGCTCTTATGTTCTATGATTTCCGACCTTGACAACTCATTAACCAGTGTTTCAAACAATGCACCAGGCCATTTGACGACCCCAACTCGGTTCCACAAGCGGGAAAGCAGCACCCCAAGGCCCGGTAAGGGGGCCGAATACATTCCCATCGTGAATTCCGTCCCAAATGTGAATGACAAGTTTTCAGTTAATCAGTTGCCTGCTTGGTTACTCATTTGTCGCTCTGACATTTGGTTAACCAGTTGTCGCTGTTCAAAATTTCAGTTAATGAGTTGCCTCTTTGAAATTTCAGTTAATGAGTTGGCCCTTTGGTTACTCATTTGTCCCTGTGTCTTTTGGTTACCCAGTTGTCGATGTTCGAAATTCAGTTAATGAGTTGCCTCCTTGGTTAATCATTTGTCGCCCTGACTCTTGGTTAACCAGTTGTCGATGTTCGAAATTCAGTTAATGAGTTGCCTCCTTGGTTAATCATTTGTCGCTCTGACATTTGGTTAACCAGTTGTCGATGTTCGAAATTCAGTTAATGAGTTGCCTCCTTGGTTAATCATTTGTCGCTCTGGCTTTTGGTTAACCAGTTGTCGATGTTCAAAATTTCAGTTAATGAGTTGCCTCTTTGAAATTTCAGTTAATGAGTTGGCCCTTTGGTGACTCATTTGTCCCTGTGTCTTTTGGTTAACCAGTTGTCGATGTTCGAAATTCAGTTAATGAGTTGCCTCCTTGGTTAATCATTTGTCGCTCTGGCTTTTGGTTAACCAGTTGTCGATGTTCAAAATTTCAGTTAATGAGCTGCTCTTATGTTCTATGATTTCCCACCTTGACAACTCATTAACCAGTGTTTCAAACAATGCACCAGGCCATTTGACGACCCCAACTCGGTTCCACAAGCGGGAAAGCAGCACCCCAAGGCCCGGTAAGGGGGCCGAATACATTCCCATCGTGAATTCCGTCCCAAATGTGAAAGACAAGTTTTCAGTTAATCAGTTGCCTGCTTGGTTACTCATTTGTCGCTCTGACATTTGGTTAACCAGTTGTCGATGTTCAAATTTCAGTTAATGAGTAGCCTCTTTGAAATTTCAGTTAATGAGTTGGCCCTTTGGTTACTCATTTGTCCCTGTGTCTTTTGGTTACCCAGTTGTCGATGTTCGAAATTCAGTTAATGAGTTGCCTCCTTGGTTAATCATTTGTCGCTCTGGCTTTTGGTTAACCAGTTGTCGATGTTCAAAATTTCAGTTAATGAGTTGCCTCTTTGAAATTTCAGTTAATGAGTTGGCCCTTTGGTTACTCATTTGTCCCTGTGTCTTTTGGTTTACCAGTTGTCGATGTTCGAAATTCAGTTAATGAGTTGCCTCCTTGGTTAATCATTTGTCGCTCTGGCTTTTGGTTAACCAGTTGTCGATGTTCAAAATTTCAGTTAATGAGCTGCTCTTATGTTCTATGATTTCCTACCTTGACAACTCATTAACCAGTGTTTCAAACAATGCACCAGGCCATTTGACGACCCCAACTCGGTTCCACAAGCGGGAAAGCAGCACCCCAAGGCCCGGTAAGGGGGCCGAATACATTCCCATCGTGAATTCCGTCCCAAATGTGAATGACAAGTTTTCAGTTAATCAGTTGCCTGCTTGGTTACTCATTTGTCGCTCTGACATTTGGTTAACCAGTTGTCGATGTTCAAATTTCAGTTAATGAGTAGCCTCTTTGAAATTTCAGTTAATGAGTTGGCCCTTTGGTTACTCATTTGTCCCTGTGTCTTTTGGTTTACCAGTTGTCGATGTTCGAAATTCAGTTAATGAGTTGCCTCCTTGGTTAATCATTTGTCGCTCTGGCTTTTGGTTAACCAGTTGTCGATGTTCAAAATTTCAGTTAATGAGTTGCCTCTTTGAAATTTCAGTTAATGAGTTGGCCCTTTGGTTACTCATTTGTCCCTGTGTCTTTTGGTTAACCAGTTGTCGATGTTCGAAATTCAGTTAATGAGTTGCCTCCTTGGTTAATCATTTGTCGCTCTGACATTTGGTTAACCAGTTGTCGATGTTCGAAATTCAGTTAATGAGTTGCCTCCTTGGTTAATCATTTGTCGCTCTGGCTTTTGGTTAACCAGTTGTCGATGTTCAAAATTTCAGTTAATGAGTTGCCTCTTTGAAATTTCAGTTAATGAGTTGGCCCTTTGGTTACTCATTTGTCCCTGTGTCTTTTGGTTAACCAGTTGTCGATGTTCGAAATTCAGTTACTGAGTTGCCTCCTTGGTTAATCATTTGTCGCTCTGGCTTTTGGTTAACCAGTTGTCGATGTTCAAAATTTCAGTTAATGAGCTGCTCTTATGTTCTATGATTTCCGACCTTGACAACTCATTAACCAGTGTTTCAAACAATGCACCAGGCCATTTGACGACCCCAACTCGGTTCCACAAGCGGGAAAGCAGCACCCCAAGGCCCGGTAAGGGGGCCGAATACATTCCCATCGTGAATTCCGTCCCAAATGTGAATGACAAGTTTTCAGTTAATCAGTTGCCTGCTTGGTTACTCATTTGTCGCTCTGACATTTGGTTATCCAGTTGTCGATGTTCAAAATTTCAGTTAATGAGTTGCCTCTTTGAAATTTCAGTTAATGAGTTGGCCCTTTGGTTACTCATTTGTCCCTGTGTCTTTTGGTTACCCAGTTGTCGATGTTCGAAATTCAGTTAATGAGTTGCCTCCTTGGTTAATCATTTGTCGCCCTGACTCTTGGTTAACCAGTTGTCGATGTTCGAAATTCAGTTATTGAGTTGCCTCCTTGGTTACTCATTTGTCGCTCTGACATTTGGTTAACCAGTTGTCGATGTTCGAAATTCAGTTAATGAGTTGCCTCCTTGGTTAATCATTTGTCGCTCTGACATTTGGTTAACCAGTTGTCGATGTTCGAAATTCAGTTAATGAGTTGCCTCCTTGGTTAATCATTTGTCGCTCTGGCTTTTGGTTAACCAGTTGTCGATGTTCAAAATTTCAGTTAATGAGCTGCTCTTATGTTCTCTGATTTCCGACCTTGACAACTCATTAACCAGTGTTTCAAACAATGCACCAGGCCATTTGACGACCCCAACTCGGTTCCACAAGCGGGAAAGCAGCACCCCAAGGCCCGGTAAGGGGGCCGAATACATTCCCATCGTGAATTCCGTCCCAAATGTGAATGACAAGTTTTCAGTTAATCAGTTGCCTGCTTGGTTACTCATTTGTCGCTCTGACATTTGGTTAACCAGTTGTCGATGTTCAAATTTCAGTTAATGAGTAGCCTCTTTGAAATTTCAGTTAATGAGTTGGCCCTTTGGTTACTCATTTGTCCCTGTGTCTTTTGGTTACCCAGTTGTCGATGTTCGAAATTCAGTTAATGAGTTGCCTCCTTGGTTAATCATTTGTCGCCCTGACTCTTGGTTAACCAGTTGTCGATGTTCGAAATTCAGTTACTGAGTTGCCTCCTTGGTTAATCATTTGTCGCTCTGACATTTGGTTATCCAGTTGTCGATGTTCGAAATTCAGTTAATGAGTTGCCTCCTTGGTTAATCATTTGTCGCTCTGGCTTTTGGTTAACCAGTTGTCGATGTTCAAAATTACAGTTAATGAGTTGCCTCTTTGAAATTTCAGTTAATGAGTTGGCCCTTTGGTTACTCATTTGTCCCTGTGTCTTTTGGTTAACCAGTTGTCGATGTTCGAAATTCAGTTAATGAGTTGCCTCCTTGGTTAATCATTTGTCGCTCTGGCTTTTGGTTAACCAGTTGTCGATGTTCAAAATTTCAGTTAATGAGCTGCTCTTATGTTCTATGATTTCCGACCTTGACAACTCATTAACCAGTGTTTCAAACAATGCACCAGGCCATTTGACGACCCCAACTCGGTTCCACAAGCGGGAAAGCAGCACCCCAAGGCCCGGTAAGGGGGCCGAATACATTCCCATCGTGAATTCCGTCCCAAATGTGAATGACAAGTTTTCAGTTAATCAGTTGCCTGCTTGGTTACTCATTTGTCGCTCTGACATTTGGTTAACCAGTTGTCGCTGTTCAAAATTTCAGTTAATGAGTTGCCTCTTTGAAATTTCAGTTAATGAGTTGGCCCTTTGGTTACTCATTTGTCCCTGTGTCTTTTGGTTACCCAGTTGTCGATGTTCGAAATTCAGTTAATGAGTTGCCTCCTTGGTTAATCATTTGTCGCCCTGACTCTTGGTTAACCAGTTGTCGATGTTCGAAATTCAGTTAATGAGTTGCCTCCTTGGTTAATCATTTGTCGCTCTGACATTTGGTTAACCAGTTGTCGATGTTCGAAATTCAGTTAATGAGTTGCCTCCTTGGTTAATCATTTGTCGCTCTGGCTTTTGGTTAACCAGTTGTCGATGTTCAAAATTTCAGTTAATGAGTTGCCTCTTTGAAATTTCAGTTAATGAGTTGGCCCTTTGGTGACTCATTTGTCCCTGTGTCTTTTGGTTAACCAGTTGTCGATGTTCGAAATTCAGTTAATGAGTTGCCTCCTTGGTTAATCATTTGTCGCTCTGGCTTTTGGTTAACCAGTTGTCGATGTTCAAAATTTCAGTTAATGAGCTGCTCTTATGTTCTATGATTTCCCACCTTGACAACTCATTAACCAGTGTTTCAAACAATGCACCAGGCCATTTGACGACCCCAACTCGGTTCCACAAGCGGGAAAGCAGCACCCCAAGGCCCGGTAAGGGGGCCGAATACATTCCCATCGTGAATTCCGTCCCAAATGTGAAAGACAAGTTTTCAGTTAATCAGTTGCCTGCTTGGTTACTCATTTGTCGCTCTGACATTTGGTTAACCAGTTGTCGATGTTCAAATTTCAGTTAATGAGTAGCCTCTTTGAAATTTCAGTTAATGAGTTGGCCCTTTGGTTACTCATTTGTCCCTGTGTCTTTTGGTTTACCAGTTGTCGATGTTCGAAATTCAGTTAATGAGTTGCCTCCTTGGTTAATCATTTGTCGCTCTGGCTTTTGGTTAACCAGTTGTCGATGTTCAAAATTTCAGTTAATGAGTTGCCTCTTTGAAATTTCAGTTAATGAGTTGGCCCTTTGGTTACTCATTTGTCCCTGTGTCTTTTGGTTAACCAGTTGTCGATGTTCGAAATTCAGTTAATGAGTTGCCTCCTTGGTTAATCATTTGTCGCTCTGACATTTGGTTAACCAGTTGTCGATGTTCGAAATTCAGTTAATGAGTTGCCTCCTTGGTTAATCATTTGTCGCTCTGGCTTTTGGTTAACCAGTTGTCGATGTTCAAAATTTCAGTTAATGAGTTGCCTCTTTGAAATTTCAGTTAATGAGTTGGCCCTTTGGTTACTCATTTGTCCCTGTGTCTTTTGGTTAACCAGTTGTCGATGTTCGAAATTCAGTTACTGAGTTGCCTCCTTGGTTAATCATTTGTCGCTCTGGCTTTTGGTTAACCAGTTGTCGATGTTCAAAATTTCAGTTAATGAGCTGCTCTTATGTTCTATGATTTCCGACCTTGACAACTCATTAACCAGTGTTTCAAACAATGCACCAGGCCATTTGACGACCCCAACTCGGTTCCACAAGCGGGAAAGCAGCACCCCAAGGCCCGGTAAGGGGGCCGAATACATTCCCATCGTGAATTCCGTCCCAAATGTGAATGACAAGTTTTCAGTTAATCAGTTGCCTGCTTGGTTACTCATTTGTCGCTCTGACATTTGGTTATCCAGTTGTCGATGTTCAAAATTTCAGTTAATGAGTTGCCTCTTTGAAATTTCAGTTAATGAGTTGGCCCTTTGGTTACTCATTTGTCCCTGTGTCTTTTGGTTACCCAGTTGTCGATGTTCGAAATTCAGTTAATGAGTTGCCTCCTTGGTTAATCATTTGTCGCCCTGACTCTTGGTTAACCAGTTGTCGATGTTCGAAATTCAGTTATTGAGTTGCCTCCTTGGTTACTCATTTGTCGCTCTGACATTTGGTTAACCAGTTGTCGATGTTCGAAATTCAGTTAATGAGTTGCCTCCTTGGTTAATCATTTGTCGCTCTGACATTTGGTTAACCAGTTGTCGATGTTCGAAATTCAGTTAATGAGTTGCCTCCTTGGTTAATCATTTGTCGCTCTGGCTTTTGGTTAACCAGTTGTCGATGTTCAAAATTTCAGTTAATGAGCTGCTCTTATGTTCTCTGATTTCCGACCTTGACAACTCATTAACCAGTGTTTCAAACAATGCACCAGGCCATTTGACGACCCCAACTCGGTTCCACAAGCGGGAAAGCAGCACCCCAAGGCCCGGTAAGGGGGCCGAATACATTCCCATCGTGAATTCCGTCCCAAATGTGAATGACAAGTTTTCAGTTAATCAGTTGCCTGCTTGGTTACTCATTTGTCGCTCTGACATTTGGTTAACCAGTTGTCGATGTTCAAATTTCAGTTAATGAGTAGCCTCTTTGAAATTTCAGTTAATGAGTTGGCCCTTTGGTTACTCATTTGTCCCTGTGTCTTTTGGTTACCCAGTTGTCGATGTTCGAAATTCAGTTAATGAGTTGCCTCCTTGGTTAATCATTTGTCGCCCTGACTCTTGGTTAACCAGTTGTCGATGTTCGAAATTCAGTTACTGAGTTGCCTCCTTGGTTAATCATTTGTCGCTCTGACATTTGGTTATCCAGTTGTCGATGTTCGAAATTCAGTTAATGAGTTGCCTCCTTGGTTAATCATTTGTCGCTCTGGCTTTTGGTTAACCAGTTGTCGATGTTCAAAATTACAGTTAATGAGTTGCCTCTTTGAAATTTCAGTTAATGAGTTGGCCCTTTGGTTACTCATTTGTCCCTGTGTCTTTTGGTTAACCAGTTGTCGATGTTCGAAATTCAGTTAATGAGTTGCCTCCTTGGTTAATCATTTGTCGCTCTGGCTTTTGGTTAACCAGTTGTCGATGTTCAAAATTTCAGTTAATGAGCTGCTCTTATGTTCTATGATTTCCGACCTTGACAACTCATTAACCAGTGTTTCAAACAATGCACCAGGCCATTTGACGACCCCAACTCGGTTCCACAAGCGGGAAAGCAGCACCCCAAGGCCCGGTAAGGGGGCCGAATACATTCCCATCGTGAATTCCGTCCCAAATGTGAATGACAAGTTTTCAGTTAATCAGTTGCCTGCTTGGTTACTCATTTGTCGCTCTGACATTTGGTTAACCAGTTGTCGCTGTTCAAAATTTCAGTTAATGAGTTGCCTCTTTGAAATTTCAGTTAATGAGTTGGCCCTTTGGTTACTCATTTGTCCCTGTGTCTTTTGGTTACCCAGTTGTCGATGTTCGAAATTCAGTTAATGAGTTGCCTCCTTGGTTAATCATTTGTCGCCCTGACTCTTGGTTAACCAGTTGTCGATGTTCGAAATTCAGTTAATGAGTTGCCTCCTTGGTTAATCATTTGTCGCTCTGACATTTGGTTAACCAGTTGTCGATGTTCGAAATTCAGTTAATGAGTTGCCTCCTTGGTTAATCATTTGTCGCTCTGGCTTTTGGTTAACCAGTTGTCGATGTTCAAAATTTCAGTTAATGAGTTGCCTCTTTGAAATTTCAGTTAATGAGTTGGCCCTTTGGTGACTCATTTGTCCCTGTGTCTTTTGGTTAACCAGTTGTCGATGTTCGAAATTCAGTTAATGAGTTGCCTCCTTGGTTAATCATTTGTCGCTCTGGCTTTTGGTTAACCAGTTGTCGATGTTCAAAATTTCAGTTAATGAGCTGCTCTTATGTTCTATGATTTCCCACCTTGACAACTCATTAACCAGTGTTTCAAACAATGCACCAGGCCATTTGACGACCCCAACTCGGTTCCACAAGCGGGAAAGCAGCACCCCAAGGCCCGGTAAGGGGGCCGAATACATTCCCATCGTGAATTCCGTCCCAAATGTGAAAGACAAGTTTTCAGTTAATCAGTTGCCTGCTTGGTTACTCATTTGTCGCTCTGACATTTGGTTAACCAGTTGTCGATGTTCAAATTTCAGTTAATGAGTAGCCTCTTTGAAATTTCAGTTAATGAGTTGGCCCTTTGGTTACTCATTTGTCCCTGTGTCTTTTGGTTTACCAGTTGTCGATGTTCGAAATTCAGTTAATGAGTTGCCTCCTTGGTTAATCATTTGTCGCTCTGGCTTTTGGTTAACCAGTTGTCGATGTTCAAAATTTCAGTTAATGAGTTGCCTCTTTGAAATTTCAGTTAATGAGTTGGCCCTTTGGTTACTCATTTGTCCCTGTGTCTTTTGGTTAACCAGTTGTCGATGTTCGAAATTCAGTTAATGAGTTGCCTCCTTGGTTAATCATTTGTCGCTCTGACATTTGGTTAACCAGTTGTCGATGTTCGAAATTCAGTTAATGAGTTGCCTCCTTGGTTAATCATTTGTCGCTCTGGCTTTTGGTTAACCAGTTGTCGATGTTCAAAATTTCAGTTAATGAGTTGCCTCTTTGAAATTTCAGTTAATGAGTTGGCCCTTTGGTTACTCATTTGTCCCTGTGTCTTTTGGTTAACCAGTTGTCGATGTTCGAAATTCAGTTACTGAGTTGCCTCCTTGGTTAATCATTTGTCGCTCTGGCTTTTGGTTAACCAGTTGTCGATGTTCAAAATTTCAGTTAATGAGCTGCTCTTATGTTCTATGATTTCCGACCTTGACAACTCATTAACCAGTGTTTCAAACAATGCACCAGGCCATTTGACGACCCCAACTCGGTTCCACAAGCGGGAAAGCAGCACCCCAAGGCCCGGTAAGGGGGCCGAATACATTCCCATCGTGAATTCCGTCCCAAATGTGAATGACAAGTTTTCAGTTAATCAGTTGCCTGCTTGGTTACTCATTTGTCGCTCTGACATTTGGTTATCCAGTTGTCGATGTTCAAAATTTCAGTTAATGAGTTGCCTCTTTGAAATTTCAGTTAATGAGTTGGCCCTTTGGTTACTCATTTGTCCCTGTGTCTTTTGGTTACCCAGTTGTCGATGTTCGAAATTCAGTTAATGAGTTGCCTCCTTGGTTAATCATTTGTCGCCCTGACTCTTGGTTAACCAGTTGTCGATGTTCGAAATTCAGTTATTGAGTTGCCTCCTTGGTTACTCATTTGTCGCTCTGACATTTGGTTAACCAGTTGTCGATGTTCGAAATTCAGTTAATGAGTTGCCTCCTTGGTTAATCATTTGTCGCTCTGACATTTGGTTAACCAGTTGTCGATGTTCGAAATTCAGTTAATGAGTTGCCTCCTTGGTTAATCATTTGTCGCTCTGGCTTTTGGTTAACCAGTTGTCGATGTTCAAAATTTCAGTTAATGAGCTGCTCTTATGTTCTCTGATTTCCGACCTTGACAACTCATTAACCAGTGTTTCAAACAATGCACCAGGCCATTTGACGACCCCAACTCGGTTCCACAAGCGGGAAAGCAGCACCCCAAGGCCCGGTAAGGGGGCCGAATACATTCCCATCGTGAATTCCGTCCCAAATGTGAATGACAAGTTTTCAGTTAATCAGTTGCCTGCTTGGTTACTCATTTGTCGCTCTGACATTTGGTTAACCAGTTGTCGATGTTCAAATTTCAGTTAATGAGTAGCCTCTTTGAAATTTCAGTTAATGAGTTGGCCCTTTGGTTACTCATTTGTCCCTGTGTCTTTTGGTTACCCAGTTGTCGATGTTCGAAATTCAGTTAATGAGTTGCCTCCTTGGTTAATCATTTGTCGCCCTGACTCTTGGTTAACCAGTTGTCGATGTTCGAAATTCAGTTACTGAGTTGCCTCCTTGGTTAATCATTTGTCGCTCTGACATTTGGTTATCCAGTTGTCGATGTTCGAAATTCAGTTAATGAGTTGCCTCCTTGGTTAATCATTTGTCGCTCTGGCTTTTGGTTAACCAGTTGTCGATGTTCAAAATTACAGTTAATGAGTTGCCTCTTTGAAATTTCAGTTAATGAGTTGGCCCTTTGGTTACTCATTTGTCCCTGTGTCTTTTGGTTAACCAGTTGTCGATGTTCGAAATTCAGTTAATGAGTTGCCTCCTTGGTTAATCATTTGTCGCTCTGGCTTTTGGTTAACCAGTTGTCGATGTTCAAAATTTCAGTTAATGAGCTGCTCTTATGTTCTATGATTTCCGACCTTGACAACTCATTAACCAGTGTTTCAAACAATGCACCAGGCCATTTGACGACCCCAACTCGGTTCCACAAGCGGGAAAGCAGCACCCCAAGGCCCGGTAAGGGGGCCGAATACATTCCCATCGTGAATTCCGTCCCAAATGTGAATGACAAGTTTTCAGTTAATCAGTTGCCTGCTTGGTTACTCATTTGTCGCTCTGACATTTGGTTAAACAGTTGTCGCTGTTCAAAATTTCAGTTAATGAGTTGCCTCTTTGAAATTTCAGTTAATGAGTTGGCCCTTTGGTTACTCATTTGTCCCTGTGTCTTTTGGTTACCCAGTTGTCGATGTTCGAAATTCAGTTAATGAGTTGCCTCCTTGGTTAATCATTTGTCGCCCTGACTCTTGGTTAACCAGTTGTCGATGTTCGAAATTCAGTTAATGAGTTGCCTCCTTGGTTAATCATTTGTCGCTCTGACATTTGGTTAACCAGTTGTCGATGTTCGAAATTCAGTTAATGAGTTGCCTCCTTGGTTAATCATTTGTCGCTCTGGCTTTTGGTTAACCAGTTGTCGATGTTCAAAATTTCAGTTAATGAGTTGCCTCTTTGAAATTTCAGTTAATGAGTTGGCCCTTTGGTGACTCATTTGTCCCTGTGTCTTTTGGTTAACCAGTTGTCGATGTTCGAAATTCAGTTAATGAGTTGCCTCCTTGGTTAATCATTTGTCGCTCTGGCTTTTGGTTAACCAGTTGTCGATGTTCAAAATTTCAGTTAATGAGCTGCTCTTATGTTCTATGATTTCCCACCTTGACAACTCATTAACCAGTGTTTCAAACAATGCACCAGGCCATTTGACGACCCCAACTCGGTTCCACAAGCGGGAAAGCAGCACCCCAAGGCCCGGTAAGGGGGCCGAATACATTCCCATCGTGAATTCCGTCCCAAATGTGAAAGACAAGTTTTCAGTTAATCAGTTGCCTGCTTGGTTACTCATTTGTCGCTCTGACATTTGGTTAACCAGTTGTCGATGTTCAAATTTCAGTTAATGAGTAGCCTCTTTGAAATTTCAGTTAATGAGTTGGCCCTTTGGTTACTCATTTGTCCCTGTGTCTTTTGGTTACCCAGTTGTCGATGTTCGAAATTCAGTTAATGAGTTGCCTCCTTGGTTAATCATTTGTCGCTCTGGCTTTTGGTTAACCAGTTGTCGATGTTCAAAATTTCAGTTAATGAGTTGCCTCTTTGAAATTTCAGTTAATGAGTTGGCCCTTTGGTTACTCATTTGTCCCTGTGTCTTTTGGTTTACCAGTTGTCGATGTTCGAAATTCAGTTAATGAGTTGCCTCCTTGGTTAATCATTTGTCGCTCTGGCTTTTGGTTAACCAGTTGTCGATGTTCAAAATTTCAGTTAATGAGCTGCTCTTATGTTCTATGATTTCCTACCTTGACAACTCATTAACCAGTGTTTCAAACAATGCACCAGGCCATTTGACGACCCCAACTCGGTTCCACAAGCGGGAAAGCAGCACCCCAAGGCCCGGTAAGGGGGCCGAATACATTCCCATCGTGAATTCCGTCCCAAATGTGAATGACAAGTTTTCAGTTAATCAGTTGCCTGCTTGGTTACTCATTTGTCGCTCTGACATTTGGTTAACCAGTTGTCGATGTTCAAATTTCAGTTAATGAGTAGCCTCTTTGAAATTTCAGTTAATGAGTTGGCCCTTTGGTTACTCATTTGTCCCTGTGTCTTTTGGTTTACCAGTTGTCGATGTTCGAAATTCAGTTAATGAGTTGCCTCCTTGGTTAATCATTTGTCGCTCTGGCTTTTGGTTAACCAGTTGTCGATGTTCAAAATTTCAGTTAATGAGTTGCCTCTTTGAAATTTCAGTTAATGAGTTGGCCCTTTGGTTACTCATTTGTCCCTGTGTCTTTTGGTTAACCAGTTGTCGATGTTCGAAATTCAGTTAATGAGTTGCCTCCTTGGTTAATCATTTGTCGCTCTGACATTTGGTTAACCAGTTGTCGATGTTCGAAATTCAGTTAATGAGTTGCCTCCTTGGTTAATCATTTGTCGCTCTGGCTTTTGGTTAACCAGTTGTCGATGTTCAAAATTTCAGTTAATGAGTTGCCTCTTTGAAATTTCAGTTAATGAGTTGGCCCTTTGGTTACTCATTTGTCCCTGTGTCTTTTGGTTAACCAGTTGTCGATGTTCGAAATTCAGTTACTGAGTTGCCTCCTTGGTTAATCATTTGTCGCTCTGGCTTTTGGTTAACCAGTTGTCGATGTTCAAAATTTCAGTTAATGAGCTGCTCTTATGTTCTATGATTTCCGACCTTGACAACTCATTAACCAGTGTTTCAAACAATGCACCAGGCCATTTGACGACCCCAACTCGGTTCCACAAGCGGGAAAGCAGCACCCCAAGGCCCGGTAAGGGGGCCGAATACATTCCCATCGTGAATTCCGTCCCAAATGTGAATGACAAGTTTTCAGTTAATCAGTTGCCTGCTTGGTTACTCATTTGTCGCTCTGACATTTGGTTATCCAGTTGTCGATGTTCAAAATTTCAGTTAATGAGTTGCCTCTTTGAAATTTCAGTTAATGAGTTGGCCCTTTGGTTACTCATTTGTCCCTGTGTCTTTTGGTTACCCAGTTGTCGATGTTCGAAATTCAGTTAATGAGTTGCCTCCTTGGTTAATCATTTGTCGCCCTGACTCTTGGTTAACCAGTTGTCGATGTTCGAAATTCAGTTATTGAGTTGCCTCCTTGGTTACTCATTTGTCGCTCTGACATTTGGTTAACCAGTTGTCGATGTTCGAAATTCAGTTAATGAGTTGCCTCCTTGGTTAATCATTTGTCGCTCTGACATTTGGTTAACCAGTTGTCGATGTTCGAAATTCAGTTAATGAGTTGCCTCCTTGGTTAATCATTTGTCGCTCTGGCTTTTGGTTAACCAGTTGTCGATGTTCAAAATTTCAGTTAATGAGTTGCCTCTTTGAAATTTCAGTTAATGAGTTGGCCCTTTGGTTACTCATTTGTCCCTGTGTCTTTTGGTTAACCAGTTGTCGATGTTCGAAATTCAGTTAATGAGTTGCCTCCTTGGTTAATCATTTGTCGCTCTGACATTTGGTTAACCAGTTGTCGATGTTCGAAATTCAGTTAATGAGTTGCCTCCTTGGTTAATCATTTGTCGCTCTGGCTTTTGGTTAACCAGTTGTCGATGTTCAAAATTTCAGTTAATGAGCTGCTCTTATGTTCTCTGATTTCCGACCTTGACAACTCATTAACCAGTGTTTCAAACAATGCACCAGGCCATTTGACGACCCCAACTCGGTTCCACAAGCGGGAAAGCAGCACCCCAAGGCCCGGTAAGGGGGCCGAATACATTCCCATCGTGAATTCCGTCCCAAATGTGAATGACAAGTTTTCAGTTAATCAGTTGCCTGCTTGGTTACTCATTTGTCGCTCTGACATTTGGTTAACCAGTTGTCGATGTTCAAATTTCAGTTAATGAGTAGCCTCTTTGAAATTTCAGTTAATGAGTTGGCCCTTTGGTTACTCATTTGTCCCTGTGTCTTTTGGTTACCCAGTTGTCGATGTTCGAAATTCAGTTAATGAGTTGCCTCCTTGGTTAATCATTTGTCGCCCTGACTCTTGGTTAACCAGTTGTCGATGTTCGAAATTCAGTTACTGAGTTGCCTCCTTGGTTAATCATTTGTCGCTCTGACATTTGGTTATCCAGTTGTCGATGTTCGAAATTCAGTTAATGAGTTGCCTCCTTGGTTAATCATTTGTCGCTCTGGCTTTTGGTTAACCAGTTGTCGATGTTCAAAATTACAGTTAATGAGTTGCCTCTTTGAAATTTCAGTTAATGAGTTGGCCCTTTGGTTACTCATTTGTCCCTGTGTCTTTTGGTTAACCAGTTGTCGATGTTCGAAATTCAGTTAATGAGTTGCCTCCTTGGTTAATCATTTGTCGCTCTGGCTTTTGGTTAACCAGTTGTCGATGTTCAAAATTTCAGTTAATGAGCTGCTCTTATGTTCTATGATTTCCCACCTTGACAACTCATTAACCAGTGTTTCAAACAATGCACCAGGCCATTTGACGACCCCAACTCGGTTCCACAAGCGGGAAAGCAGCACCCCAAGGCCCGGTAAGGGGGCCGAATACATTCCCATCGTGAATTCCGTCCCAAATGTGAAAGACAAGTTTTCAGTTAATCAGTTGCCTGCTTGGTTACTCATTTGTCGCTCTGACATTTGGTTAACCAGTTGTCGATGTTCAAATTTCAGTTAATGAGTAGCCTCTTTGAAATTTCAGTTAATGAGTTGGCCCTTTGGTTACTCATTTGTCCCTGTGTCTTTTGGTTACCCAGTTGTCGATGTTCGAAATTCAGTTAATGAGTTGCCTCCTTGGTTAATCATTTGTCGCTCTGGCTTTTGGTTAACCAGTTGTCGATGTTCAAAATTTCAGTTAATGAGTTGCCTCTTTGAAATTTCAGTTAATGAGTTGGCCCTTTGGTTACTCATTTGTCCCTGTGTCTTTTGGTTTACCAGTTGTCGATGTTCGAAATTCAGTTAATGAGTTGCCTCCTTGGTTAATCATTTGTCGCTCTGGCTTTTGGTTAACCAGTTGTCGATGTTCAAAATTTCAGTTAATGAGCTGCTCTTATGTTCTATGATTTCCTACCTTGACAACTCATTAACCAGTGTTTCAAACAATGCACCAGGCCATTTGACGACCCCAACTCGGTTCCACAAGCGGGAAAGCAGCACCCCAAGGCCCGGTAAGGGGGCCGAATACATTCCCATCGTGAATTCCGTCCCAAATGTGAATGACAAGTTTTCAGTTAATCAGTTGCCTGCTTGGTTACTCATTTGTCGCTCTGACATTTGGTTAACCAGTTGTCGATGTTCAAATTTCAGTTAATGAGTAGCCTCTTTGAAATTTCAGTTAATGAGTTGGCCCTTTGGTTACTCATTTGTCCCTGTGTCTTTTGGTTTACCAGTTGTCGATGTTCGAAATTCAGTTAATGAGTTGCCTCCTTGGTTAATCATTTGTCGCTCTGGCTTTTGGTTAACCAGTTGTCGATGTTCAAAATTTCAGTTAATGAGTTGCCTCTTTGAAATTTCAGTTAATGAGTTGGCCCTTTGGTTACTCATTTGTCCCTGTGTCTTTTGGTTAACCAGTTGTCGATGTTCGAAATTCAGTTAATGAGTTGCCTCCTTGGTTAATCATTTGTCGCTCTGACATTTGGTTAACCAGTTGTCGATGTTCGAAATTCAGTTAATGAGTTGCCTCCTTGGTTAATCATTTGTCGCTCTGGCTTTTGGTTAACCAGTTGTCGATGTTCAAAATTTCAGTTAATGAGTTGCCTCTTTGAAATTTCAGTTAATGAGTTGGCCCTTTGGTTACTCATTTGTCCCTGTGTCTTTTGGTTAACCAGTTGTCGATGTTCGAAATTCAGTTACTGAGTTGCCTCCTTGGTTAATCATTTGTCGCTCTGGCTTTTGGTTAACCAGTTGTCGATGTTCAAAATTTCAGTTAATGAGCTGCTCTTATGTTCTATGATTTCCGACCTTGACAACTCATTAACCAGTGTTTCAAACAATGCACCAGGCCATTTGACGACCCCAACTCGGTTCCACAAGCGGGAAAGCAGCACCCCAAGGCCCGGTAAGGGGGCCGAATACATTCCCATCGTGAATTCCGTCCCAAATGTGAATGACAAGTTTTCAGTTAATCAGTTGCCTGCTTGGTTACTCATTTGTCGCTCTGACATTTGGTTATCCAGTTGTCGATGTTCAAAATTTCAGTTAATGAGTTGCCTCTTTGAAATTTCAGTTAATGAGTTGGCCCTTTGGTTACTCATTTGTCCCTGTGTCTTTTGGTTACCCAGTTGTCGATGTTCGAAATTCAGTTAATGAGTTGCCTCCTTGGTTAATCATTTGTCGCCCTGACTCTTGGTTAACCAGTTGTCGATGTTCGAAATTCAGTTATTGAGTTGCCTCCTTGGTTACTCATTTGTCGCTCTGACATTTGGTTAACCAGTTGTCGATGTTCGAAATTCAGTTAATGAGTTGCCTCCTTGGTTAATCATTTGTCGCTCTGACATTTGGTTAACCAGTTGTCGATGTTCGAAATTCAGTTAATGAGTTGCCTCCTTGGTTAATCATTTGTCGCTCTGGCTTTTGGTTAACCAGTTGTCGATGTTCAAAATTTCAGTTAATGAGCTGCTCTTATGTTCTCTGATTTCCGACCTTGACAACTCATTAACCAGTGTTTCAAACAATGCACCAGGCCATTTGACGACCCCAACTCGGTTCCACAAGCGGGAAAGCAGCACCCCAAGGCCCGGTAAGGGGGCCGAATACATTCCCATCGTGAATTCCGTCCCAAATGTGAATGACAAGTTTTCAGTTAATCAGTTGCCTGCTTGGTTACTCATTTGTCGCTCTGACATTTGGTTAACCAGTTGTCGATGTTCAAATTTCAGTTAATGAGTAGCCTCTTTGAAATTTCAGTTAATGAGTTGGCCCTTTGGTTACTCATTTGTCCCTGTGTCTTTTGGTTACCCAGTTGTCGATGTTCGAAATTCAGTTAATGAGTTGCCTCCTTGGTTAATCATTTGTCGCCCTGACTCTTGGTTAACCAGTTGTCGATGTTCGAAATTCAGTTACTGAGTTGCCTCCTTGGTTAATCATTTGTCGCTCTGACATTTGGTTATCCAGTTGTCGATGTTCGAAATTCAGTTAATGAGTTGCCTCCTTGGTTAATCATTTGTCGCTCTGGCTTTTGGTTAACCAGTTGTCGATGTTCAAAATTACAGTTAATGAGTTGCCTCTTTGAAATTTCAGTTAATGAGTTGGCCCTTTGGTTACTCATTTGTCCCTGTGTCTTTTGGTTAACCAGTTGTCGATGTTCGAAATTCAGTTAATGAGTTGCCTCCTTGGTTAATCATTTGTCGCTCTGGCTTTTGGTTAACCAGTTGTCGATGTTCAAAATTTCAGTTAATGAGCTGCTCTTATGTTCTATGATTTCCGACCTTGACAACTCATTAACCAGTGTTTCAAACAATGCACCAGGCCATTTGACGACCCCAACTCGGTTCCACAAGCGGGAAAGCAGCACCCCAAGGCCCGGTAAGGGGGCCGAATACATTCCCATCGTGAATTCCGTCCCAAATGTGAATGACAAGTTTTCAGTTAATCAGTTGCCTGCTTGGTTACTCATTTGTCGCTCTGACATTTGGTTAACCAGTTGTCGCTGTTCAAAATTTCAGTTAATGAGTTGCCTCTTTGAAATTTCAGTTAATGAGTTGGCCCTTTGGTTACTCATTTGTCCCTGTGTCTTTTGGTTACCCAGTTGTCGATGTTCGAAATTCAGTTAATGAGTTGCCTCCTTGGTTAATCATTTGTCGCCCTGACTCTTGGTTAACCAGTTGTCGATGTTCGAAATTCAGTTAATGAGTTGCCTCCTTGGTTAATCATTTGTCGCTCTGACATTTGGTTAACCAGTTGTCGATGTTCGAAATTCAGTTAATGAGTTGCCTCCTTGGTTAATCATTTGTCGCTCTGGCTTTTGGTTAACCAGTTGTCGATGTTCAAAATTTCAGTTAATGAGTTGCCTCTTTGAAATTTCAGTTAATGAGTTGGCCCTTTGGTGACTCATTTGTCCCTGTGTCTTTTGGTTAACCAGTTGTCGATGTTCGAAATTCAGTTAATGAGTTGCCTCCTTGGTTAATCATTTGTCGCTCTGGCTTTTGGTTAACCAGTTGTCGATGTTCAAAATTTCAGTTAATGAGCTGCTCTTATGTTCTATGATTTCCCACCTTGACAACTCATTAACCAGTGTTTCAAACAATGCACCAGGCCATTTGACGACCCCAACTCGGTTCCACAAGCGGGAAAGCAGCACCCCAAGGCCCGGTAAGGGGGCCGAATACATTCCCATCGTGAATTCCGTCCCAAATGTGAAAGACAAGTTTTCAGTTAATCAGTTGCCTGCTTGGTTACTCATTTGTCGCTCTGACATTTGGTTAACCAGTTGTCGATGTTCAAATTTCAGTTAATGAGTAGCCTCTTTGAAATTTCAGTTAATGAGTTGGCCCTTTGGTTACTCATTTGTCCCTGTGTCTTTTGGTTACCCAGTTGTCGATGTTCGAAATTCAGTTAATGAGTTGCCTCCTTGGTTAATCATTTGTCGCTCTGGCTTTTGGTTAACCAGTTGTCGATGTTCAAAATTTCAGTTAATGAGTTGCCTCTTTGAAATTTCAGTTAATGAGTTGGCCCTTTGGTTACTCATTTGTCCCTGTGTCTTTTGGTTTACCAGTTGTCGATGTTCGAAATTCAGTTAATGAGTTGCCTCCTTGGTTAATCATTTGTCGCTCTGGCTTTTGGTTAACCAGTTGTCGATGTTCAAAATTTCAGTTAATGAGCTGCTCTTATGTTCTATGATTTCCTACCTTGACAACTCATTAACCAGTGTTTCAAACAATGCACCAGGCCATTTGACGACCCCAACTCGGTTCCACAAGCGGGAAAGCAGCACCCCAAGGCCCGGTAAGGGGGCCGAATACATTCCCATCGTGAATTCCGTCCCAAATGTGAATGACAAGTTTTCAGTTAATCAGTTGCCTGCTTGGTTACTCATTTGTCGCTCTGACATTTGGTTAACCAGTTGTCGATGTTCAAATTTCAGTTAATGAGTAGCCTCTTTGAAATTTCAGTTAATGAGTTGGCCCTTTGGTTACTCATTTGTCCCTGTGTCTTTTGGTTTACCAGTTGTCGATGTTCGAAATTCAGTTAATGAGTTGCCTCCTTGGTTAATCATTTGTCGCTCTGGCTTTTGGTTAACCAGTTGTCGATGTTCAAAATTTCAGTTAATGAGTTGCCTCTTTGAAATTTCAGTTAATGAGTTGGCCCTTTGGTTACTCATTTGTCCCTGTGTCTTTTGGTTAACCAGTTGTCGATGTTCGAAATTCAGTTAATGAGTTGCCTCCTTGGTTAATCATTTGTCGCTCTGACATTTGGTTAACCAGTTGTCGATGTTCGAAATTCAGTTAATGAGTTGCCTCCTTGGTTAATCATTTGTCGCTCTGGCTTTTGGTTAACCAGTTGTCGATGTTCAAAATTTCAGTTAATGAGTTGCCTCTTTGAAATTTCAGTTAATGAGTTGGCCCTTTGGTTACTCATTTGTCCCTGTGTCTTTTGGTTAACCAGTTGTCGATGTTCGAAATTCAGTTACTGAGTTGCCTCCTTGGTTAATCATTTGTCGCTCTGGCTTTTGGTTAACCAGTTGTCGATGTTCAAAATTTCAGTTAATGAGCTGCTCTTATGTTCTATGATTTCCGACCTTGACAACTCATTAACCAGTGTTTCAAACAATGCACCAGGCCATTTGACGACCCCAACTCGGTTCCACAAGCGGGAAAGCAGCACCCCAAGGCCCGGTAAGGGGGCCGAATACATTCCCATCGTGAATTCCGTCCCAAATGTGAATGACAAGTTTTCAGTTAATCAGTTGCCTGCTTGGTTACTCATTTGTCGCTCTGACATTTGGTTATCCAGTTGTCGATGTTCAAAATTTCAGTTAATGAGTTGCCTCTTTGAAATTTCAGTTAATGAGTTGGCCCTTTGGTTACTCATTTGTCCCTGTGTCTTTTGGTTACCCAGTTGTCGATGTTCGAAATTCAGTTAATGAGTTGCCTCCTTGGTTAATCATTTGTCGCCCTGACTCTTGGTTAACCAGTTGTCGATGTTCGAAATTCAGTTATTGAGTTGCCTCCTTGGTTACTCATTTGTCGCTCTGACATTTGGTTAACCAGTTGTCGATGTTCGAAATTCAGTTAATGAGTTGCCTCCTTGGTTAATCATTTGTCGCTCTGACATTTGGTTAACCAGTTGTCGATGTTCGAAATTCAGTTAATGAGTTGCCTCCTTGGTTAATCATTTGTCGCTCTGGCTTTTGGTTAACCAGTTGTCGATGTTCAAAATTTCAGTTAATGAGTTGCCTCTTTGAAATTTCAGTTAATGAGTTGGCCCTTTGGTTACTCATTTGTCCCTGTGTCTTTTGGTTAACCAGTTGTCGATGTTCGAAATTCAGTTAATGAGTTGCCTCCTTGGTTAATCATTTGTCGCTCTGACATTTGGTTAACCAGTTGTCGATGTTCGAAATTCAGTTAATGAGTTGCCTCCTTGGTTAATCATTTGTCGCTCTGGCTTTTGGTTAACCAGTTGTCGATGTTCAAAATTTCAGTTAATGAGCTGCTCTTATGTTCTCTGATTTCCGACCTTGACAACTCATTAACCAGTGTTTCAAACAATGCACCAGGCCATTTGACGACCCCAACTCGGTTCCACAAGCGGGAAAGCAGCACCCCAAGGCCCGGTAAGGGGGCCGAATACATTCCCATCGTGAATTCCGTCCCAAATGTGAATGACAAGTTTTCAGTTAATCAGTTGCCTGCTTGGTTACTCATTTGTCGCTCTGACATTTGGTTAACCAGTTGTCGATGTTCAAATTTCAGTTAATGAGTAGCCTCTTTGAAATTTCAGTTAATGAGTTGGCCCTTTGGTTACTCATTTGTCCCTGTGTCTTTTGGTTACCCAGTTGTCGATGTTCGAAATTCAGTTAATGAGTTGCCTCCTTGGTTAATCATTTGTCGCCCTGACTCTTGGTTAACCAGTTGTCGATGTTCGAAATTCAGTTACTGAGTTGCCTCCTTGGTTAATCATTTGTCGCTCTGACATTTGGTTATCCAGTTGTCGATGTTCGAAATTCAGTTAATGAGTTGCCTCCTTGGTTAATCATTTGTCGCTCTGGCTTTTGGTTAACCAGTTGTCGATGTTCAAAATTACAGTTAATGAGTTGCCTCTTTGAAATTTCAGTTAATGAGTTGGCCCTTTGGTTACTCATTTGTCCCTGTGTCTTTTGGTTAACCAGTTGTCGATGTTCGAAATTCAGTTAATGAGTTGCCTCCTTGGTTAATCATTTGTCGCTCTGGCTTTTGGTTAACTAGTTGTCGATGTTCAAAATTTCAGTTAATGAGCTGCTCTTATGTTCTATGATTTCCGACCTTGACAACTCATTAACCAGTGTTTCAAACAATGCACCAGGCCATTTGACGACCCCAACTCGGTTCCACAAGCGGGAAAGCAGCACCCCAAGGCCCGGTAAGGGGGCCGAATACATTCCCATCGTGAATTCCGTCCCAAATGTGAATGACAAGTTTTCAGTTAATCAGTTGCCTGCTTGGTTACTCATTTGTCGCTCTGACATTTGGTTAACCAGTTGTCGCTGTTCAAAATTTCAGTTAATGAGTTGCCTCTTTGAAATTTCAGTTAATGAGTTGGCCCTTTGGTTACTCATTTGTCCCTGTGTCTTTTGGTTACCCAGTTGTCGATGTTCGAAATTCAGTTAATGAGTTGCCTCCTTGGTTAATCATTTGTCGCCCTGACTCTTGGTTAACCAGTTGTCGATGTTCGAAATTCAGTTAATGAGTTGCCTCCTTGGTTAATCATTTGTCGCTCTGACATTTGGTTAACCAGTTGTCGATGTTCGAAATTCAGTTAATGAGTTGCCTCCTTGGTTAATCATTTGTCGCTCTGGCTTTTGGTTAACCAGTTGTCGATGTTCAAAATTTCAGTTAATGAGTTGCCTCTTTGAAATTTCAGTTAATGAGTTGGCCCTTTGGTGACTCATTTGTCCCTGTGTCTTTTGGTTAACCAGTTGTCGATGTTCGAAATTCAGTTAATGAGTTGCCTCCTTGGTTAATCATTTGTCGCTCTGGCTTTTGGTTAACCAGTTGTCGATGTTCAAAATTTCAGTTAATGAGCTGCTCTTATGTTCTATGATTTCCCACCTTGACAACTCATTAACCAGTGTTTCAAACAATGCACCAGGCCATTTGACGACCCCAACTCGGTTCCACAAGCGGGAAAGCAGCACCCCAAGGCCATGTAAGGGGGCCGAATACATTCCCATCGTGAATTCCGTCCCAAATGTGAAAGACAAGTTTTCAGTTAATCAGTTGCCTGCTTGGTTACTCATTTGTCGCTCTGACATTTGGTTAACCAGTTGTCGATGTTCAAATTTCAGTTAATGAGTAGCCTCTTTGAAATTTCAGTTAATGAGTTGGCCCTTTGGTTACTCATTTGTCCCTGTGTCTTTTGGTTACCCAGTTGTCGATGTTCGAAATTCAGTTAATGAGTTGCCTCCTTGGTTAATCATTTGTCGCTCTGGCTTTTGGTTAACCAGTTGTCGATGTTCAAAATTTCAGTTAATGAGTTGCCTCTTTGAAATTTCAGTTAATGAGTTGGCCCTTTGGTTACTCATTTGTCCCTGTGTCTTTTGGTTTACCAGTTGTCGATGTTCGAAATTCAGTTACTGAGTTGCCTCCTTGGTTAATCATTTGTCGCTCTGGCTTTTGGTTAACCAGTTGTCGATGTTCAAAATTTCAGTTAATGAGCTGCTCTTATGTTCTATGATTTCCTACCTTGACAACTCATTAACCAGTGTTTCAAACAATGCACCAGGCCATTTGACGACCCCAACTCGGTTCCACAAGCGGGAAAGCAGCACCCCAAGGCCCGGTAAGGGGGCCGAATACATTCCCATCGTGAATTCCGTCCCAAATGTGAATGACAAGTTTTCAGTTAATCAGTTGCCTGCTTGGTTACTCATTTGTCGCTCTGACATTTGGTTAACCAGTTGTCGATGTTCAAATTTCAGTTAATGAGTAGCCTCTTTGAAATTTCAGTTAATGAGTTGGCCCTTTGGTTACTCATTTGTCCCTGTGTCTTTTGGTTTACCAGTTGTCGATGTTCGAAATTCAGTTAATGAGTTGCCTCCTTGGTTAATCATTTGTCGCTCTGGCTTTTGGTTAACCAGTTGTCGATGTTCAAAATTTCAGTTAATGAGTTGCCTCTTTGAAATTTCAGTTAATGAGTTGGCCCTTTGGTTACTCATTTGTCCCTGTGTCTTTTGGTTAACCAGTTGTCGATGTTCGAAATTCAGTTAATGAGTTGCCTCCTTGGTTAATCATTTGTCGCTCTGACATTTGGTTAACCAGTTGTCGATGTTCGAAATTCAGTTAATGAGTTGCCTCCTTGGTTAATCATTTGTCGCTCTGGCTTTTGGTTAACCAGTTGTCGATGTTCAAAATTTCAGTTAATGAGTTGCCTCTTTGAAATTTCAGTTAATGAGTTGGCCCTTTGGTTACTCATTTGTCCCTGTGTCTTTTGGTTAACCAGTTGTCGATGTTCGAAATTCAGTTACTGAGTTGCCTCCTTGGTTAATCATTTGTCGCTCTGGCTTTTGGTTAACCAGTTGTCGATGTTCAAAATTTCAGTTAATGAGCTGCTCTTATGTTCTATGATTTCCGACCTTGACAACTCATTAACCAGTGTTTCAAACAATGCACCAGGCCATTTGACGACCCCAACTCGGTTCCACAAGCGGGAAAGCAGCACCCCAAGGCCCGGTAAGGGGGCCGAATACATTCCCATCGTGAATTCCGTCCCAAATGTGAATGACAAGTTTTCAGTTAATCAGTTGCCTGCTTGGTTACTCATTTGTCGCTCTGACATTTGGTTATCCAGTTGTCGATGTTCAAAATTTCAGTTAATGAGTTGCCTCTTTGAAATTTCAGTTAATGAGTTGGCCCTTTGGTTACTCATTTGTCCCTGTGTCTTTTGGTTACCCAGTTGTCGATGTTCGAAATTCAGTTAATGAGTTGCCTCCTTGGTTAATCATTTGTCGCCCTGACGCTTGGTTAACCAGTTGTCGATGTTCGAAATTCAGTTATTGAGTTGCCTCCTTGGTTACTCATTTGTCGCTCTGACATTTGGTTAACCAGTTGTCGATGTTCGAAATTCAGTTAATGAGTTGCCTCCTTGGTTAATCATTTGTCGCTCTGACATTTGGTTAACCAGTTGTCGATGTTCGAAATTCAGTTAATGAGTTGCCTCCTTGGTTAATCATTTGTCGCTCTGGCTTTTGGTTAACCAGTTGTCGATGTTCAAAATTTCAGTTAATGAGTTGCCTCTTTGAAATTTCAGTTAATGAGTTGGCCCTTTGGTTACTCATTTGTCCCTGTGTCTTTTGGTTAACCAGTTGTCGATGTTCGAAATTCAGTTAATGAGTTGCCTCCTTGGTTAATCATTTGTCGCTCTGACATTTGGTTAACCAGTTGTCGATGTTCGAAATTCAGTTAATGAGTTGCCTCCTTGGTTAATCATTTGTCGCTCTGGCTTTTGGTTAACCAGTTGTCGATGTTCAAAATTTCAGTTAATGAGCTGCTCTTATGTTCTCTGATTTCCGACCTTGACAACTCATTAACCAGTGTTTCAAACAATGCACCAGGCCATTTGACGACCCCAACTCGGTTCCACAAGCGGGAAAGCAGCACCCCAAGGCCCGGTAAGGGGGCCGAATACATTCCCATCGTGAATTCCGTCCCAAATGTGAATGACAAGTTTTCAGTTAATCAGTTGCCTGCTTGGTTACTCATTTGTCGCTCTGACATTTGGTTAACCAGTTGTCGATGTTCAAATTTCAGTTAATGAGTAGCCTCTTTGAAATTTCAGTTAATGAGTTGGCCCTTTGGTTACTCATTTGTCCCTGTGTCTTTTGGTTACCCAGTTGTCGATGTTCGAAATTCAGTTAATGAGTTGCCTCCTTGGTTAATCATTTGTCGCCCTGACTCTTGGTTAACCAGTTGTCGATGTTCGAAATTCAGTTACTGAGTTGCCTCCTTGGTTAATCATTTGTCGCTCTGACATTTGGTTATCCAGTTGTCGATGTTCGAAATTCAGTTAATGAGTTGCCTCCTTGGTTAATCATTTGTCGCTCTGGCTTTTGGTTAACCAGTTGTCGATGTTCAAAATTACAGTTAATGAGTTGCCTCTTTGAAATTTCAGTTAATGAGTTGGCCCTTTGGTTACTCATTTGTCCCTGTGTCTTTTGGTTAACCAGTTGTCGATGTTCGAAATTCAGTTAATGAGTTGCCTCCTTGGTTAATCATTTGTCGCTCTGGCTTTTGGTTAACCAGTTGTCGATGTTCAAAATTTCAGTTAATGAGCTGCTCTTATGTTCTATGATTTCCCACCTTGACAACTCATTAACCAGTGTTTCAAACAATGCACCAGGCCATTTGACGACCCCAACTCGGTTCCACAAGCGGGAAAGCAGCACCCCAAGGCCCGGTAAGGGGGCCGAATACATTCCCATCGTGAATTCCGTCCCAAATGTGAAAGACAAGTTTTCAGTTAATCAGTTGCCTGCTTGGTTACTCATTTGTCGCTCTGACATTTGGTTAACCAGTTGTCGATGTTCAAATTTCAGTTAATGAGTAGCCTCTTTGAAATTTCAGTTAATGAGTTGGCCCTTTGGTTACTCATTTGTCCCTGTGTCTTTTGGTTACCCAGTTGTCGATGTTCGAAATTCAGTTAATGAGTTGCCTCCTTGGTTAATCATTTGTCGCTCTGGCTTTTGGTTAACCAGTTGTCGATGTTCAAAATTTCAGTTAATGAGTTGCCTCTTTGAAATTTCAGTTAATGAGTTGGCCCTTTGGTTACTCATTTGTCCCTGTGTCTTTTGGTTTACCAGTTGTCGATGTTCGAAATTCAGTTAATGAGTTGCCTCCTTGGTTAATCATTTGTCGCTCTGGCTTTTGGTTAACCAGTTGTCGATGTTCAAAATTTCAGTTAATGAGCTGCTCTTATGTTCTATGATTTCCTACCTTGACAACTCATTAACCAGTGTTTCAAACAATGCACCAGGCCATTTGACGACCCCAACTCGGTTCCACAAGCGGGAAAGCAGCACCCCAAGGCCCGGTAAGGGGGCCGAATACATTCCCATCGTGAATTCCGTCCCAAATGTGAATGACAAGTTTTCAGTTAATCAGTTGCCTGCTTGGTTACTCATTTGTCGCTCTGACATTTGGTTAACCAGTTGTCGATGTTCAAATTTCAGTTAATGAGTAGCCTCTTTGAAATTTCAGTTAATGAGTTGGCCCTTTGGTTACTCATTTGTCCCTGTGTCTTTTGGTTTACCAGTTGTCGATGTTCGAAATTCAGTTAATGAGTTGCCTCCTTGGTTAATCATTTGTCGCTCTGGCTTTTGGTTAACCAGTTGTCGATGTTCAAAATTTCAGTTAATGAGTTGCCTCTTTGAAATTTCAGTTAATGAGTTGGCCCTTTGGTTACTCATTTGTCCCTGTGTCTTTTGGTTAACCAGTTGTCGATGTTCGAAATTCAGTTAATGAGTTGCCTCCTTGGTTAATCATTTGTCGCTCTGACATTTGGTTAACCAGTTGTCGATGTTCGAAATTCAGTTAATGAGTTGCCTCCTTGGTTAATCATTTGTCGCTCTGGCTTTTGGTTAACCAGTTGTCGATGTTCAAAATTTCAGTTAATGAGTTGCCTCTTTGAAATTTCAGTTAATGAGTTGGCCCTTTGGTTACTCATTTGTCCCTGTGTCTTTTGGTTAACCAGTTGTCGATGTTCGAAATTCAGTTACTGAGTTGCCTCCTTGGTTAATCATTTGTCGCTCTGGCTTTTGGTTAACCAGTTGTCGATGTTCAAAATTTCAGTTAATGAGCTGCTCTTATGTTCTATGATTTCCGACCTTGACAACTCATTAACCAGTGTTTCAAACAATGCACCAGGCCATTTGACGACCCCAACTCGGTTCCACAAGCGGGAAAGCAGCACCCCAAGGCCCGGTAAGGGGGCCGAATACATTCCCATCGTGAATTCCGTCCCAAATGTGAATGACAAGTTTTCAGTTAATCAGTTGCCTGCTTGGTTACTCATTTGTCGCTCTGACATTTGGTTATCCAGTTGTCGATGTTCAAAATTTCAGTTAATGAGTTGCCTCTTTGAAATTTCAGTTAATGAGTTGGCCCTTTGGTTACTCATTTGTCCCTGTGTCTTTTGGTTACCCAGTTGTCGATGTTCGAAATTCAGTTAATGAGTTGCCTCCTTGGTTAATCATTTGTCGCCCTGACTCTTGGTTAACCAGTTGTCGATGTTCGAAATTCAGTTATTGAGTTGCCTCCTTGGTTACTCATTTGTCGCTCTGACATTTGGTTAACCAGTTGTCGATGTTCGAAATTCAGTTAATGAGTTGCCTCCTTGGTTAATCATTTGTCGCTCTGACATTTGGTTAACCAGTTGTCGATGTTCGAAATTCAGTTAATGAGTTGCCTCCTTGGTTAATCATTTGTCGCTCTGGCTTTTGGTTAACCAGTTGTCGATGTTCAAAATTTCAGTTAATGAGTTGCCTCTTTGAAATTTCAGTTAATGAGTTGGCCCTTTGGTTACTCATTTGTCCCTGTGTCTTTTGGTTAACCAGTTGTCGATGTTCGAAATTCAGTTACTGAGTTGCCTCCTTGGTTAATCATTTGTCGCTCTGGCTTTTGGTTAACCAGTTGTCGATGTTCAAAATTTCAGTTAATGAGCTGCTCTTATGTTCTATGATTTCCGACCTTGACAACTCATTAACCAGTGTTTCAAACAATGCACCAGGCCATTTGACGACCCCAACTCGGTTCCACAAGCGGGAAAGCAGCACCCCAAGGCCCGGTAAGGGGGCCGAATACATTCCCATCGTGAATTCCGTCCCAAATGTGAATGACAAGTTTTCAGTTAATCAGTTGCCTGCTTGGTTACTCATTTGTCGCTCTGACATTTGGTTATCCAGTTGTCGATGTTCAAAATTTCAGTTAATGAGTTGCCTCTTTGAAATTTCAGTTAATGAGTTGGCCCTTTGGTTACTCATTTGTCCCTGTGTCTTTTGGTTACCCAGTTGTCGATGTTCGAAATTCAGTTAATGAGTTGCCTCCTTGGTTAATCATTTGTCGCCCTGACTCTTGGTTAACCAGTTGTCGATGTTCGAAATTCAGTTATTGAGTTGCCTCCTTGGTTACTCATTTGTCGCTCTGACATTTGGTTAACCAGTTGTCGATGTTCGAAATTCAGTTAATGAGTTGCCTCCTTGGTTAATCATTTGTCGCTCTGACATTTGGTTAACCAGTTGTCGATGTTCGAAATTCAGTTAATGAGTTGCCTCCTTGGTTAATCATTTGTCGCTCTGGCTTTTGGTTAACCAGTTGTCGATGTTCAAAATTTCAGTTAATGAGTTGCCTCTTTGAAATTTCAGTTAATGAGTTGGCCCTTTGGTTACTCATTTGTCCCTGTGTCTTTTGGTTAACCAGTTGTCGATGTTCGAAATTCAGTTAATGAGTTGCCTCCTTGGTTAATCATTTGTCGCTCTGACATTTGGTTAACCAGTTGTCGATGTTCGAAATTCAGTTAATGAGTTGCCTCCTTGGTTAATCATTTGTCGCTCTGGCTTTTGGTTAACCAGTTGTCGATGTTCAAAATTTCAGTTAATGAGCTGCTCTTATGTTCTCTGATTTCCGACCTTGACAACTCATTAACCAGTGTTTCAAACAATGCACCAGGCCATTTGACGACCCCAACTCGGTTCCACAAGCGGGAAAGCAGCACCCCAAGGCCCGGTAAGGGGGCCGAATACATTCCCATCGTGAATTCCGTCCCAAATGTGAATGACAAGTTTTCAGTTAATCAGTTGCCTGCTTGGTTACTCATTTGTCGCTCTGACATTTGGTTAACCAGTTGTCGATGTTCAAATTTCAGTTAATGAGTAGCCTCTTTGAAATTTCAGTTAATGAGTTGGCCCTTTGGTTACTCATTTGTCCCTGTGTCTTTTGGTTACCCAGTTGTCGATGTTCGAAATTCAGTTAATGAGTTGCCTCCTTGGTTAATCATTTGTCGCCCTGACTCTTGGTTAACCAGTTGTCGATGTTCGAAATTCAGTTACTGAGTTGCCTCCTTGGTTAATCATTTGTCGCTCTGACATTTGGTTATCCAGTTGTCGATGTTCGAAATTCAGTTAATGAGTTGCCTCCTTGGTTAATCATTTGTCGCTCTGGCTTTTGGTTAACCAGTTGTCGATGTTCAAAATTACAGTTAATGAGTTGCCTCTTTGAAATTTCAGTTAATGAGTTGGCCCTTTGGTTACTCATTTGTCCCTGTGTCTTTTGGTTAACCAGTTGTCGATGTTCGAAATTCAGTTAATGAGTTGCCTCCTTGGTTAATCATTTGTCGCTCTGGCTTTTGGTTAACCAGTTGTCGATGTTCAAAATTTCAGTTAATGAGCTGCTCTTATGTTCTATGATTTCCCACCTTGACAACTCATTAACCAGTGTTTCAAACAATGCACCAGGCCATTTGACGACCCCAACTCGGTTCCACAAGCGGGAAAGCAGCACCCCAAGGCCCGGTAAGGGGGCCGAATACATTCCCATCGTGAATTCCGTCCCAAATGTGAAAGACAAGTTTTCAGTTAATCAGTTGCCTGCTTGGTTACTCATTTGTCGCTCTGACATTTGGTTAACCAGTTGTCGATGTTCAAATTTCAGTTAATGAGTAGCCTCTTTGAAATTTCAGTTAATGAGTTGGCCCTTTGGTTACTCATTTGTCCCTGTGTCTTTTGGTTACCCAGTTGTCGATGTTCGAAATTCAGTTAATGAGTTGCCTCCTTGGTTAATCATTTGTCGCTCTGGCTTTTGGTTAACCAGTTGTCGATGTTCAAAATTTCAGTTAATGAGTTGCCTCTTTGAAATTTCAGTTAATGAGTTGGCCCTTTGGTTACTCATTTGTCCCTGTGTCTTTTGGTTTACCAGTTGTCGATGTTCGAAATTCAGTTAATGAGTTGCCTCCTTGGTTAATCATTTGTCGCTCTGGCTTTTGGTTAACCAGTTGTCGATGTTCAAAATTTCAGTTAATGAGCTGCTCTTATGTTCTATGATTTCCTACCTTGACAACTCATTAACCAGTGTTTCAAACAATGCACCAGGCCATTTGACGACCCCAACTCGGTTCCACAAGCGGGAAAGCAGCACCCCAAGGCCCGGTAAGGGGGCCGAATACATTCCCATCGTGAATTCCGTCCCAAATGTGAATGACAAGTTTTCAGTTAATCAGTTGCCTGCTTGGTTACTCATTTGTCGCTCTGACATTTGGTTAACCAGTTGTCGATGTTCAAATTTCAGTTAATGAGTAGCCTCTTTGAAATTTCAGTTAATGAGTTGGCCCTTTGGTTACTCATTTGTCCCTGTGTCTTTTGGTTTACCAGTTGTCGATGTTCGAAATTCAGTTAATGAGTTGCCTCCTTGGTTAATCATTTGTCGCTCTGGCTTTTGGTTAACCAGTTGTCGATGTTCAAAATTTCAGTTAATGAGTTGCCTCTTTGAAATTTCAGTTAATGAGTTGGCCCTTTGGTTACTCATTTGTCCCTGTGTCTTTTGGTTAACCAGTTGTCGATGTTCGAAATTCAGTTAATGAGTTGCCTCCTTGGTTAATCATTTGTCGCTCTGACATTTGGTTAACCAGTTGTCGATGTTCGAAATTCAGTTAATGAGTTGCCTCCTTGGTTAATCATTTGTCGCTCTGGCTTTTGGTTAACCAGTTGTCGATGTTCAAAATTTCAGTTAATGAGTTGCCTCTTTGAAATTTCAGTTAATGAGTTGGCCCTTTGGTTACTCATTTGTCCCTGTGTCTTTTGGTTAACCAGTTGTCGATGTTCGAAATTCAGTTACTGAGTTGCCTCCTTGGTTAATCATTTGTCGCTCTGGCTTTTGGTTAACCAGTTGTCGATGTTCAAAATTTCAGTTAATGAGCTGCTCTTATGTTCTATGATTTCCGACCTTGACAACTCATTAACCAGTGTTTCAAACAATGCACCAGGCCATTTGACGACCCCAACTCGGTTCCACAAGCGGGAAAGCAGCACCCCAAGGCCCGGTAAGGGGGCCGAATACATTCCCATCGTGAATTCCGTCCCAAATGTGAATGACAAGTTTTCAGTTAATCAGTTGCCTGCTTGGTTACTCATTTGTCGCTCTGACATTTGGTTATCCAGTTGTCGATGTTCAAAATTTCAGTTAATGAGTTGCCTCTTTGAAATTTCAGTTAATGAGTTGGCCCTTTGGTTACTCATTTGTCCCTGTGTCTTTTGGTTACCCAGTTGTCGATGTTCGAAATTCAGTTAATGAGTTGCCTCCTTGGTTAATCATTTGTCGCCCTGACTCTTGGTTAACCAGTTGTCGATGTTCGAAATTCAGTTATTGAGTTGCCTCCTTGGTTACTCATTTGTCGCTCTGACATTTGGTTAACCAGTTGTCGATGTTCGAAATTCAGTTAATGAGTTGCCTCCTTGGTTAATCATTTGTCGCTCTGACATTTGGTTAACCAGTTGTCGATGTTCGAAATTCAGTTAATGAGTTGCCTCCTTGGTTAATCATTTGTCGCTCTGGCTTTTGGTTAACCAGTTGTCGATGTTCAAAATTTCAGTTAATGAGTTGCCTCTTTGAAATTTCAGTTAATGAGTTGGCCCTTTGGTTACTCATTTGTCCCTGTGTCTTTTGGTTAACCAGTTGTCGATGTTCGAAATTCAGTTAATGAGTTGCCTCCTTGGTTAATCATTTGTCGCTCTGACTCTTGGTTAACCAGTTGTCGATGTTCGAAATTCAGTTAATGAGTTGCCTCCTTGGTTAATCATTTGTCGCTCTGGCTTTTGGTTAACCAGTTGTCGATGTTCAAAATTTCAGTTAATGAGCTGCTCTTATGTTCTATGATTTCCGACCTTGACAACTCATTAACCAGTGTTTCAAACAATGCACCAGGCCATTTGACGACCCCAACTCGGTTCCACAAGCGGGAAAGCAGCACCCCCAAGCCCCGGTAAGGCGGCCGAATACACTCCCATCCGGAATTCCGTCCCAAATGTGAATGACAAGTTTTCAGTTAATCATTTGCCACCTTGGTTCATCATTTGCCACTCTGACTTTTGGTTTCCCAGTTGTCAGTTTTCACATTTCAGTTACTGAGTTGACTTTGTCTTTCTCACTCTGTGTATCTCTATCTTCTCTCTGTCTCTCTCAGTGTATGCGAGTGTCTGTGTGTGTTCCACTGCCGCCCGGCCAACCGGGTCCAAAGGCCCGCCACGTTACACACGAAAAACCCCGGTCTCGCTTCGGAGCGACGGGCACCCGACTTCTCGGTGTCGGACCGACTCCGTTCAGATACCGCTGGATGCCCCTTGCCCCTGGCTTGCTCTGGCAGCCGGCGCGTGCAGGCCGCCCCCTGCCCCGCCGTCTCAGTGGTCGGAAAGCGGTCTCCAGCCAACGGCTGTACCTCGGCCGCGGAAAGAGGCAGCTACACAAGCGAGGCACTGCTCTGTGCGGCCCCGCCACCCCGTTCAGCTGCCGTTGTCCCCGACCGGATCGGACTTTCCTTCCCGAAGTTATCCCCGATAAGCTGCCGCTGACCGACGGCCCGTCAGCCGCTGCGGGACGGCGACACTTTCCCGAACTCGCCCGGGGCCACTTCGGCAATATAGTGTGCGCCGGAGCCGGGGCTTTCCAACGAGCCATCCCCGAACGAAATCGGACACGGGAGTCGGGAGCGACAGGCGTTCGACTGGTGCCGGGCAACCGGGTCCAAACGCCCGCCTTGTTAAACACACGTACACCCCAGGCTCGATTCGGAGCGACGGGCACCCGGCTTCCCGGTGTCGGACCGACTCCGTTCAGATACCGTTGGATGCCCCTTGCCCCTGGCTTGCTCTGGCAGCCGGCGCGTGCAGGCCGCCCCCCGCCCCGCCGTCTCAGTGGTCGGAAAGTGGTCTCCAGCCAACGGCTGTACCTCGGCCGGGGAAAGGGGCAGCTACACAAGCCAGGCACTGGTCTGTGCGGGCCCGCCACCCCGTTCGGCTGCCGTTGATCCGGACCGGATCGGACTTTCCCTCCCGAAGTTATGCCCGATAAGCTGCCGCTCACCGGCGGCCCGTCAGCCGCTGCGGGATGGCGACACTTTGCCGAACTTGCCGGGGTCCAGGCCGATAATATAGTGTGCGCCAGCGCCGGGGCTTTCCAACGAGCCCTCCCTGACCGAAATCGGACACGGGAGTCCAGAGCGATAGGCGTTCGACTGCCGGCCGGCCAAACACAGGCAATCCCCCGCCGTTGCGGACCCGCTCCAGGACAACCGGGTCCAAACGCCCGCCTCGTTACACGCACGAAAACACCGGGCTCGATTCGGAGCGACGGGCACCCGGCTTCCCGGTGTCGGACCGACTCCGTTCCGGTACCCTTGGATGCCCCTTGCCCCTGGCTTGCTAGGACAGCCGGCGCGTCAAGGTGGGCCCCCGCGGCTCCGGCTCAGCAGTCGGAAAGCGGTCTCCAGCCAACGGCTGTACCTCGGCCGGGGAAAGGGGCAGCTACACAAGCCCGCTACTGGTCTGTGCGGCCCCGCCACCCCGTTCAGTGGCAGTTGACCCCGACCGGATCGGACTTTCCTTCCCGAAGTTATCCCCGATAAGCTGCCGCTGACCGACGGGGCGGCAGCCGGTACGGGTCGCCGACACTTTCCCGAACTTGCCGGGATCCAGTCCGATAATATAGTGTGCGCCAGCGCCGGGGCTTTCCAATGAGCCCTCCCTGACCGAAATCGGACACGGGAGTCCGGAGCCAAAGGCGTTCGACTGCCGGCCGGCCAAACTCAGGCAACCTCCCGCCGTTGCGGACCCGCTCCCGGACAACCGGGTCCAAACGCCCGCCCTGTTACACGCACGAAAACACCGGGCTCGATTCGGAGCGACGGGCACCCGGCTTCCCGGTGTCGGACCGACTCCGTTCCGGTACCACTGGATGCCCCTTGCCCCTGGCTTGCTAGGACAGCCGGCGCGTCAAGGTGGGCCCCCGCGGCTCCGGCTCAGCAGTCGGAAAGCGGTCTCCAGCCAACGGCTGTACCTCGGCCGGGCCAAGCGGCAGCTGCACAAGCCCGCTACTGGTCTGTGCGGCCCCCCCACCCCGTTCAGTAGCAGTTCACCCCAACCGGATCGGACTTTCCGTCCCGAAGTTATCCCCGATAAGCTGCCGCTGACCGACGGGGCGGCAGCCGCTACGGGACTGCGACACTTTCCCGAACTTGCCGGGGTCCAGGCCGATAATATAGTGTGCGCCAGCGCCGGGGCTTTCCAACGAGCCCTCCCTGACCGAAATCGGACACGGGAGTCCGGAGCCAAAGGCGTTCGACTGCCGGCCGGCCAAACACAGGCAACCTCCCGCCGTTGCGGACCCGCTCCCGGACAACCGGGTCCAAACGCCCGCCCTGTTACACGCACGAAAACACCGGGCTCGATTCGGAGCGACGGGCACCCGGCTTCCCGGTGTCGGACCGACTCCGTTCCGGTACCACTGGATGCCCCTTGCCCCTGGCTTGCTAGGACAGCCGGCGCGTCAAGGTGGGCCCCCGCGGCTCCGGCTCAGCAGTCGGAAAGCGGTCTCCAGCCAACGGCTGTACCTCGGCCGGGCCAAGCGGCAGCTGCACAAGCCCGCTACTGGTCTGTGCGGCCCCCCCACCCCGTTCAGTCGCAGTTCACCCCAACCGGATCGGACTTTCCGTCCCGAAGTTATCCCCGATAAGCTGCCGCTGACCGACGGGGCGGCAGCCGCTACGGGACTGCGACACTTTCCCGAACTTGCCGGGGTCCAGGCCGATAATATAGTGTGCGCCAGCGCCGGGGCTTTCCAACGAGCCCTCCCTGACCGAAATCGGACACGGGAGTCCGGAGCCAAAGGCGTTCGACTGCCGGCCGGCCAAACACAGGCAACCGCCCGCCGTTGCGGACCCGCTCCCGGACAACCGGGTCCAAACGCCCGCCCTGTTACACGCACGAAAACACCGGGCTCGATTCGGAGCGACGGGCACCCGGCTTCCCGGTGTCGGACCGACTCCGTTCCGGTACCACTGGATGCCCCTTGCCCCTGGCTTGCTAGGACAGCCGGCGCGTCAAGGTGGGCCCCCGCGGCTCCGGCTCAGCAGTCGGAAAGCGGTCTCCAGCCAACGGCTGTACCTCGGCCGGGCCAAGCGGCAGCTGCACAAGCCCGCTACTGGTCTGTGCGGCCCCCCCACCCCGTTCAGTCGCAGTTCACCCCAACCGGATCGGACTTTCCGTCCCGAAGTTATCCCCGATAAGCTGCCGCTGACCGACGGGGCGGCAGCCGCTACGGGACTGCGACACTTTCCCGAACTTGCCGGGGTCCAGGCCGATAATATAGTGTGCGCCAGCGCCGGGGCTTTCCAACGAGCCCTCCCTGACCGAAATCGGACACGGGAGTCCGGAGCGAAAGGCGTTCGACTGCCGGCCGGCCAAACCCAGGCAATCTCCCGCCGTTGCGGACCCGCTCCCGGACAACCGGGTCCAAACGCCCGCCCTGTTACACGCACGAAAACCCCGGGCTCGATTCGGAGCGACGGGCACCCGACTTCCCGGTGTCGGACCGACTCCCTTCTGGTACCACTGGATGCCCCTTGCCCCTGGCTTGCTCGGACAGCCGGCGCGTCAAGGTGGGTCCCCGCGGCACCGGCTCAGCAGTCGGAAAGCGGTCTCCAGCCAACGGCTGTACCTCGGCCGGGCCAAGAGGCAGCTACACAAGCCCGCTACTGGTCTGTGCGGCCCCGCCACCCCGTTCAGTCGCAGTTCACCCCGACCGGATCGGACTTTCCGTCCCGAAGTTATCCGCGATAAGCTGCCGCTGACCGACGGGGCGGCCGCCGGAACGGGACTGCGACACTTTCCCGAACTTGCCGGGGCCCAGGCCGATAATATAGTGTGCGCCAGCGTCGGGGCTTTCCAACCAGCCCTCCCTGACCGAAATCGGACACGGGAGTCCGGAGCCAAAGGCGTTCGACTGCCGGCCGGCCAAACCCAGGCAATCTCCCGCCGTTGGGGACCCGCTCCCGGACAACCGGGTCCAAACGCCCGCCCTGTTACACGCACGAAAACACCGGGCTCGATTCGGAGCGACGGGCACCCGACTTCCCGGTGTCGGACCGACTCCCTTCTGGTACCTATGGATGCCCCTTGCCCCTGGCTTGCTCGGACAGCCGG
>NW_028225356.1:87500-97500 GCF_052327205.1 Somniosus microcephalus
TATTTTCTCATCGGACTTCCATATTTTGGGGGTTGGATTCTCTCCCGCATTCCAGCCCCCTGGCCACGGGTCGCTCATTCACTTTCAGCCCGGGCCTTGCCAATTTGGTTAATCAGTTAGCCATGCACCAGACTCGGCCTCGCCTTTTTCATTTATGGTTAATGATGTGCCCAGGCTGGGACTTAGTCTCTCCAGCAGCCAAAACTTTTCACTGGTTAATGAGGTGCCCAGCCCGGCACTTAGTCTCTCTCCCCAGCAAGCTTACTTGGTCGGCCGACATTTGGATCCATTTTCGGGGCTTAATCGGGTCGAATACGGTCCCTTACGCAAGGGGAGCCGAAGCCCCGGCCTCTGCCAGGCGTCAGGCTGCCGTTTTTTAAGCCCGACCAAAAACCCGAAAATTGGTTAAAAATGGAAATAAATTTCCACCCAAAAAGGGTTAAAAGTCGGTTGGACGGCAGCCCTGGTCGGTCTCTGCAGACCTGGAGGCCCTAGACAGTAATCTGGAAAACAGACAAAGTCTCGAGAAACCACCTCCTACCATTCTCCAGGTACCCCGCCAATCCCCCCTGCCAGAAATGACAAGTGTCAAATCAGCGGGACGGATTTGACTTTTGTGACCGACCGCTGGAACTTTTTTCGGCTACAGGCAGTCAAATTTTTCTCCTTCCGGACTTCCAGTACAACTTTGAACGGCCATATCTCCGCACTCCCGCGTCGGAGCCAAGCCGTTTTTACACCGTTAGACGCGGCTTCCCGTGCCCGTTCGAATGCCGCCCTGCTCGGCGGAAAAGGAGAATTTTTTTATTTTTCGGCCGATTTCGGGAAAAAAAATTCCCGCTCTGAACTCGGATTTTTCGGCTTTAATCGTTTCGTATACGGTCCCTTACGCAAGGGAGCCGAAGCCCCGGCCTCTGCCGGGCGTCAGGCTGCCGTTTTTAAGCCCGACCAAAAACCCGAAAATTGGTTAAAAATGGAAATAAATTTCCACCCAAAAAGGGTTAAAAGTCGGTTGGACGGCAGCCCGGGTCGGTCTCTGCAGACCTGGAGGCCCTAGACAGTAATCTGGAAAACAGATAAAGTCTCGAAAAACCACCTCCTACCATTCTCCAGGTACCCCGCCAATCCCCCCTGCCAGAAATGACAAGTGTCAAATCAGCGGGACGGATTTGACTTTTGTGACCGACCGCTGGAACTTTTTTCGGCTACAGGCAGTCAAATTTTTCTCCTTCCGGACTTCCAGTACAACTTTGAACGGCCATATCTCCGCACTCCCGCGTCGGAGCCAAGCCGTTTTTACACCGTTAGACGCGGCTTCCCGTGCCCGTTCGAATGCCACCCTGCTCGGCGGAAAAGGAGACATTTTTTTTTTTCCGGCCGTTTTCGGGAAAAAATTTTCCCGCTCTGAACTCCGATTTTACGCCTTTAATCGATTCGGAGACGGTCGCTTACGCAAGGGAGGCGAAGCCCGGGCCTCTGCCGGGCGTCAGCCTGCCGTATGTAAGCCCGTCCGAAGCATGAGTTCCCACTTTTGGTTATCCAGTTGTCAATTTTAAAATTTCAGTTAATCAGTTGCCTGCTTGGTTAATCATTTGTCGCTCTGACATTTGGTTAACCAGTTGTCGATGTTCGAAATTCAGTTAATGAGTTGCCTCTTTGAAATTTCAGTTAATGAGTTGGCCCTTTGGTTACTCATTTGTCCCTGTGTCTTTTGGTTAACCAGTTGTCGATGTTCGAAATTCAGTTAATGAGTTGCCTCCTTGGTTACTCATTTGTCGCTCTGGCTTTTGGTTAACCAGTTGTCGATGTTCAAAATTACAGTTAATGAGTTGCCTCTTTGAAATTTCAGTTAATGAGTTGGCCCTTTGGTTACTCATTTGTCCCTGTGTCTTTTGGTTTACCAGTTGTCGATGTTCGAAATTCAGTTAATGAGTTGCCTCCTTGGTTAATCATTTGTCGCTCTGGCTTTTGGTTAACCAGTTGTCGATGTTCAAAATTTCAGTTAATGAGTTGCCTCTTTGAAATTTCAGTTAATGAGTTGGCCCTTTGGTTACTCATTTGTCCCTGTGTCTTTTGGTTAACCAGTTGTCGATGTTCGAAATTCAGTTAATGAGTTGCCTCCTTGGTTAATCATTTGTCGCTCTGACATTTGGTTAACCAGTTGTCGATGTTCGAAATTCAGTTAATGAGTTGCCTCCTTGGTTAATCATTTGTCGCTCTGGCTTTTGGTTAACCAGTTGTCGATGTTCAAAATTTCAGTTAATGAGCTGCTCTTATGTTCTCTGATTTCCGACCTTGACAACTCATTAACCAGTGTTTCAAACAATGCACCAGGCCATTTGACGACCCCAACTCGGTTCCACAAGCGGGAAAGCAGCACCCCAAGGCCCGGTAAGGGGGCCGAATACATTCCCATCGTGAATTCCGTCCCAAATGTGAATGACAAGTTTTCAGTTAATCAGTTGCCTGCTTGGTTACTCATTTGTCGCTCTGACATTTGGTTAACCAGTTGTCGATGTTCAAATTTCAGTTAATGAGTAGCCTCTTTGAAATTTCAGTTAATGAGTTGGCCCTTTGGTTACTCATTTGTCCCTGTGTCTTTTGGTTACCCAGTTGTCGATGTTCGAAATTCAGTTAATGAGTTGCCTCCTTGGTTAATCATTTGTCGCCCTGACTCTTGGTTAACCAGTTGTCGATGTTCGAAATTCAGTTACTGAGTTGCCTCCTTGGTTAATCATTTGTCGCTCTGACATTTGGTTATCCAGTTGTCGATGTTCGAAATTCAGTTAATGAGTTGCCTCCTTGGTTAATCATTTGTCGCTCTGGCTTTTGGTTAACCAGTTGTCGATGTTCAAAATTACAGTTAATGAGTTGCCTCTTTGAAATTTCAGTTAATGAGTTGGCCCTTTGGTTACTCATTTGTCCCTGTGTCTTTTGGTTAACCAGTTGTCGATGTTCGAAATTCAGTTAATGAGTTGCCTCCTTGGTTAATCATTTGTCGCTCTGGCTTTTGGTTAACCAGTTGTCGATGTTCAAAATTTCAGTTAATGAGCTGCTCTTATGTTCTATGATTTCCGACCTTGACAACTCATTAACCAGTGTTTCAAACAATGCACCAGGCCATTTGACGACCCCAACTCGGTTCCACAAGCGGGAAAGCAGCACCCCAAGGCCCGGTAAGGGGGCCGAATACATTCCCATCGTGAATTCCGTCCCAAATGTGAATGACAAGTTTTCAGTTAATCAGTTGCCTGCTTGGTTACTCATTTGTCGCTCTGACATTTGGTTAACCAGTTGTCGCTGTTCAAAATTTCAGTTAATGAGTTGCCTCTTTGAAATTTCAGTTAATGAGTTGGCCCTTTGGTTACTCATTTGTCCCTGTGTCTTTTGGTTACCCAGTTGTCGATGTTCGAAATTCAGTTAATGAGTTGCCTCCTTGGTTAATCATTTGTCGCCCTGACTCTTGGTTAACCAGTTGTCGATGTTCGAAATTCAGTTAATGAGTTGCCTCCTTGGTTAATCATTTGTCGCTCTGACATTTGGTTAACCAGTTGTCGATGTTCGAAATTCAGTTAATGAGTTGCCTCCTTGGTTAATCATTTGTCGCTCTGGCTTTTGGTTAACCAGTTGTCGATGTTCAAAATTTCAGTTAATGAGTTGCCTCTTTGAAATTTCAGTTAATGAGTTGGCCCTTTGGTGACTCATTTGTCCCTGTGTCTTTTGGTTAACCAGTTGTCGATGTTCGAAATTCAGTTAATGAGTTGCCTCCTTGGTTAATCATTTGTCGCTCTGGCTTTTGGTTAACCAGTTGTCGATGTTCAAAATTTCAGTTAATGAGCTGCTCTTATGTTCTATGATTTCCCACCTTGACAACTCATTAACCAGTGTTTCAAACAATGCACCAGGCCATTTGACGACCCCAACTCGGTTCCACAAGCGGGAAAGCAGCACCCCAAGGCCCGGTAAGGGGGCCGAATACATTCCCATCGTGAATTCCGTCCCAAATGTGAAAGACAAGTTTTCAGTTAATCAGTTGCCTGCTTGGTTACTCATTTGTCGCTCTGACATTTGGTTAACCAGTTGTCGATGTTCAAATTTCAGTTAATGAGTAGCCTCTTTGAAATTTCAGTTAATGAGTTGGCCCTTTGGTTACTCATTTGTCCCTGTGTCTTTTGGTTACCCAGTTGTCGATGTTCGAAATTCAGTTAATGAGTTGCCTCCTTGGTTAATCATTTGTCGCTCTGGCTTTTGGTTAACCAGTTGTCGATGTTCAAAATTTCAGTTAATGAGTTGCCTCTTTGAAATTTCAGTTAATGAGTTGGCCCTTTGGTTACTCATTTGTCCCTGTGTCTTTTGGTTTACCAGTTGTCGATGTTCGAAATTCAGTTAATGAGTTGCCTCCTTGGTTAATCATTTGTCGCTCTGGCTTTTGGTTAACCAGTTGTCGATGTTCAAAATTTCAGTTAATGAGCTGCTCTTATGTTCTATGATTTCCTACCTTGACAACTCATTAACCAGTGTTTCAAACAATGCACCAGGCCATTTGACGACCCCAACTCGGTTCCACAAGCGGGAAAGCAGCACCCCAAGGCCCGGTAAGGGGGCCGAATACATTCCCATCGTGAATTCCGTCCCAAATGTGAATGACAAGTTTTCAGTTAATCAGTTGCCTGCTTGGTTACTCATTTGTCGCTCTGACATTTGGTTAACCAGTTGTCGATGTTCAAATTTCAGTTAATGAGTAGCCTCTTTGAAATTTCAGTTAATGAGTTGGCCCTTTGGTTACTCATTTGTCCCTGTGTCTTTTGGTTTACCAGTTGTCGATGTTCGAAATTCAGTTAATGAGTTGCCTCCTTGGTTAATCATTTGTCGCTCTGGCTTTTGGTTAACCAGTTGTCGATGTTCAAAATTTCAGTTAATGAGTTGCCTCTTTGAAATTTCAGTTAATGAGTTGGCCCTTTGGTTACTCATTTGTCCCTGTGTCTTTTGGTTAACCAGTTGTCGATGTTCGAAATTCAGTTAATGAGTTGCCTCCTTGGTTAATCATTTGTCGCTCTGACATTTGGTTAACCAGTTGTCGATGTTCGAAATTCAGTTAATGAGTTGCCTCCTTGGTTAATCATTTGTCGCTCTGGCTTTTGGTTAACCAGTTGTCGATGTTCAAAATTTCAGTTAATGAGTTGCCTCTTTGAAATTTCAGTTAATGAGTTGGCCCTTTGGTTACTCATTTGTCCCTGTGTCTTTTGGTTAACCAGTTGTCGATGTTCGAAATTCAGTTACTGAGTTGCCTCCTTGGTTAATCATTTGTCGCTCTGGCTTTTGGTTAACCAGTTGTCGATGTTCAAAATTTCAGTTAATGAGCTGCTCTTATGTTCTATGATTTCCGACCTTGACAACTCATTAACCAGTGTTTCAAACAATGCACCAGGCCATTTGACGACCCCAACTCGGTTCCACAAGCGGGAAAGCAGCACCCCAAGGCCCGGTAAGGGGGCCGAATACATTCCCATCGTGAATTCCGTCCCAAATGTGAATGACAAGTTTTCAGTTAATCAGTTGCCTGCTTGGTTACTCATTTGTCGCTCTGACATTTGGTTATCCAGTTGTCGATGTTCAAAATTTCAGTTAATGAGTTGCCTCTTTGAAATTTCAGTTAATGAGTTGGCCCTTTGGTTACTCATTTGTCCCTGTGTCTTTTGGTTACCCAGTTGTCGATGTTCGAAATTCAGTTAATGAGTTGCCTCCTTGGTTAATCATTTGTCGCCCTGACTCTTGGTTAACCAGTTGTCGATGTTCGAAATTCAGTTATTGAGTTGCCTCCTTGGTTACTCATTTGTCGCTCTGACATTTGGTTAACCAGTTGTCGATGTTCGAAATTCAGTTAATGAGTTGCCTCCTTGGTTAATCATTTGTCGCTCTGACATTTGGTTAACCAGTTGTCGATGTTCGAAATTCAGTTAATGAGTTGCCTCCTTGGTTAATCATTTGTCGCTCTGGCTTTTGGTTAACCAGTTGTCGATGTTCAAAATTTCAGTTAATGAGTTGCCTCTTTGAAATTTCAGTTAATGAGTTGGCCCTTTGGTTACTCATTTGTCCCTGTGTCTTTTGGTTAACCAGTTGTCGATGTTCGAAATTCAGTTAATGAGTTGCCTCCTTGGTTAATCATTTGTCGCTCTGACTCTTGGTTAACCAGTTGTCGATGTTCGAAATTCAGTTAATGAGTTGCCTCCTTGGTTAATCATTTGTCGCTCTGGCTTTTGGTTAACCAGTTGTCGATGTTCAAAATTTCAGTTAATGAGCTGCTCTTATGTTCTATGATTTCCGACCTTGACAACTCATTAACCAGTGTTTCAAACAATGCACCAGGCCATTTGACGACCCCAACTCGGTTCCACAAGCGGGAAAGCAGCACCCCCAAGCCCCGGTAAGGCGGCCGAATACACTCCCATCCGGAATTCCGTCCCAAATGTGAATGACAAGTTTTCAGTTAATCATTTGCCACCTTGGTTCATCATTTGCCACTCTGACTTTTGGTTTCCCAGTTGTCAGTTTTCACATTTCAGTTACTGAGTTGACTTTGTCTTTCTCACTCTGTGTATCTCTATCTTCTCTCTGTCTCTCTCAGTGTATGCGAGTGTCTGTGTGTGTTCCACTGCCGCCCGGCCAACCGGGTCCAAAGGCCCGCCACGTTACACACGAAAAACCCCGGTCTCGCTTCGGAGCGACGGGCACCCGGCTTCTCGGTGTCGGACCGACTCCGTTCAGATACCGCTGGATGCCCCTTGCCCCTGGCTTGCTCTGGCAGCCGGCGCGTGCAGGCCGCCCCCTGCCCCGCCGTCTCAGTGGTCGGAAAGCGGTCTCCAGCCAACGGCTGTACCTCGGCCGCGGAAAGAGGCAGCTACACAAGCGAGGCACTGCTCTGTGCGGCCCCGCCACCCCGTTCAGCTGCCGTTGTCCCCGACCGGATCGGACTTTCCTTCCCGAAGTTATCCCCGATAAGCTGCCGCTGACCGACGGCCCGTCAGCCGCTGCGGGACGGCGACACTTTCCCGAACTCGCCCGGGGCCACTTCGGCAATATAGTGTGCGCCGGAGCCGGGGCTTTCCAACGAGCCATCCCCGAACGAAATCGGACACGGGAGTCGGGAGCGACAGGCGTTCGACTGGTGCCGGGCAACCGGGTCCAAACGCCCGCCTTGTTAAACACACGTACACCCCAGGCTCGATTCGGAGCGACGGGCACCCGGCTTCCCGGTGTCGGACCGACTCCGTTCAGATACCGTTGGATGCCCCTTGCCCCTGGCTTGCTCTGGCAGCCGGCGCGTGCAGGCCGCCCCCCGCCCCGCCGTCTCAGTGGTCGGAAAGTGGTCTCCAGCCAACGGCTGTACCTCGGCCGGGGAAAGGGGCAGCTACACAAGCCAGGCACTGGTCTGTGCGGGCCCGCCACCCCGTTCGGCTGCCGTTGATCCGGACCGGATCGGACTTTCCCTCCCGAAGTTATGCCCGATAAGCTGCCGCTCACCGGCGGCCCGTCAGCCGCTGCGGGATGGCGACACTTTGCCGAACTTGCCGGGGTCCAGGCCGATAATATAGTGTGCGCCAGCGCCGGGGCTTTCCAACGAGCCCTCCCTGACCGAAATCGGACACGGGAGTCCAGAGCGATAGGCGTTCGACTGCCGGCCGGCCAAACACAGGCAATCCCCCGCCGTTGCGGACCCGCTCCAGGACAACCGGGTCCAAACGCCCGCCTCGTTACACGCACGAAAACACCGGGCTCGATTCGGAGCGACGGGCACCCGGCTTCCCGGTGTCGGACCGACTCCGTTCCGGTACCCTTGGATGCCCCTTGCCCCTGGCTTGCTAGGACAGCCGGCGTGTCAAGGTGGGCCCCCGCGGCTCCGGCTCAGCAGTCGGAAAGCGGTCTCCAGCCAACGGCTGTACCTCGGCCGGGGAAAGGGGCAGCTACACAAGCCCGCTACTGGTCTGTGCGGCCCCGCCACCCCGTTCAGTGGCAGTTGACCCCGACCGGATCGGACTTTCCTTCCCGAAGTTATCCCCGATAAGCTGCCGCTGACCGACGGGGCGGCAGCCGGTACGGGTCGCCGACACTTTCCCGAACTTGCCGGGATCCAGTCCGATAATATAGTGTGCGCCAGCGCCGGGGCTTTCCAATGAGCCCTCCCTGACCGAAATCGGACACGGGAGTCCGGAGCCAAAGGCGTTCGACTGCCGGCCGGCCAAACTCAGGCAACCTCCCGCCGTTGCGGACCCGCTCCCGGACAACCGGGTCCAAACGCCCGCCCTGTTACACGCACGAAAACACCGGGCTCGATTCGGAGCGACGGGCACCCGGCTTCCCGGTGTCGGACCGACTCCGTTCCGGTACCACTGGATGCCCCTTGCCCCTGGCTTGCTAGGACAGCCGGCGCGTCAAGGTGGGCCCCCGCGGCTCCGGCTCAGCAGTCGGAAAGCGGTCTCCAGCCAACGGCTGTACCTCGGCCGGGCCAAGCGGCAGCTGCACAAGCCCGCTACTGGTCTGTGCGGCCCCCCCACCCCGTTCAGTAGCAGTTCACCCCAACCGGATCGGACTTTCCGTCCCGAAGTTATCCCCGATAAGCTGCCGCTGACCGACGGGGCGGCAGCCGCTACGGGACTGCGACACTTTCCCGAACTTGCCGGGGTCCAGGCCGATAATATAGTGTGCGCCAGCGCCGGGGCTTTCCAACGAGCCCTCCCTGACCGAAATCGGACACGGGAGTCCGGAGCCAAAGGCGTTCGACTGCCGGCCGGCCAAACACAGGCAACCTCCCGCCGTTGCGGACCCGCTCCCGGACAACCGGGTCCAAACGCCCGCCCTGTTACACGCACGAAAACACCGGGCTCGATTCGGAGCGACGGGCACCCGGCTTCCCGGTGTCGGACCGACTCCGTTCCGGTACCACTGGATGCCCCTTGCCCCTGGCTTGCTAGGACAGCCGGCGCGTCAAGGTGGGCCCCCGCGGCTCCGGCTCAGCAGTCGGAAAGCGGTCTCCAGCCAACGGCTGTACCTCGGCCGGGCCAAGCGGCAGCTGCACAAGCCCGCTACTGGTCTGTGCGGCCCCCCCACCCCGTTCAGTCGCAGTTCACCCCAACCGGATCGGACTTTCCGTCCCGAAGTTATCCCCGATAAGCTGCCGCTGACCGACGGGGCGGCAGCCGCTACGGGACTGCGACACTTTCCCGAACTTGCCGGGGTCCAGGCCGATAATATAGTGTGCGCCAGCGCCGGGGCTTTCCAACGAGCCCTCCCTGACCGAAATCGGACACGGGAGTCCGGAGCCAAAGGCGTTCGACTGCCGGCCGGCCAAACACAGGCAACCTCCCGCCGTTGCGGACCCGCTCCCGGACAACCGGGTCCAAACGCCCGCCCTGTTACACGCACGAAAACACCGGGCTCGATTCGGAGCGACGGGCACCCGGCTTCCCGGTGTCGGACCGACTCCGTTCCGGTACCACTGGATGCCCCTTGCCCCTGGCTTGCTAGGACAGCCGGCGCGTCAAGGTGGGCCCCCGCGGCTCCGGCTCAGCAGTCGGAAAGCGGTCTCCAGCCAACGGCTGTACCTCGGCCGGGCCAAGCGGCAGCTGCACAAGCCCGCTACTGGTCTGTGCGGCCCCCCCACCCCGTTCAGTCGCAGTTCACCCCAACCGGATCGGACTTTCCGTCCCGAAGTTATCCCCGATAAGCTGCCGCTGACCGACGGGGCGGCAGCCGCTACGGGACTGCGACACTTTCCCGAACTTGCCGGGGTCCAGGCCGATAATATAGTGTGCGCCAGCGCCGGGGCTTTCCAACGAGCCCTCCCTGACCGAAATCGGACACGGGAGTCCGGAGCGAAAGGCGTTCGACTGCCGGCCGGCCAAACCCAGGCAATCTCCCGCCGTTGCGGACCCGCTCCCGGACAACCGGGTCCAAACGCCCGCCCTGTTACACGCACGAAAACCCCGGGCTCGATTCGGAGCGA